>NW_028188165.1:117200-171200 GCF_964204655.1 Triturus cristatus | reverse complement strand
CCTTCTACACTGCCCGAACACCACTGCACCACTGCCCTAAACCCTGAAATGCCACCCCCTGCAAGACCCCCTACATTGCCTGAACACCACTGCACTGCCCTAAACCCTGAAACACCACTCCCAGCATGACTCCTACACTGCCCGAACACCACTGCACTGCCATAAACCCTGAAACACCACCCCCAGCATGACCCCCTACACTGCCCGAACACCACTGCACTGCCCTAAACCCTAAAACACCACCCCAGCACATCCCCCCACACTACCAGAACACCACTGCACTACCCTAATTCCTGAAACACCACCCACAGGACGACCCCCTATACTACCCACACACCACTGCACTGCCCTAAACCCTGAAACACCACCCCCAGCACGACCCCCTACACTGCCCGAACACCACTGCACTGCCCTAAACCCTGAAACACTAGCCCCAGCACGACCCCCTACACTCCCGAACACCACTGCACTGCCCTAAACCCTGAAACACCAGCCCCAGCATGACCCCCTAAATTGCCCGAACACCACTGCACTGCCCTAAACCCTGAAACACCACCCCCAGCACGCCCCCATACACTGCCCGAACACCACTGCACTGCCCTAAACCCTGAAACACCACCCCAGCACGACCCCCTACACTGCCCAAACACCACTGCACTGCCCTAAACCCTGAAACGCCACCCCCAGCAAGACCCCCTACACTGCCTGAACACCACTGCCCTAAACTCTGAAACGCCACCTCCAGCAAGATACCCTAGACTGCCCGAACACCACTGTCCTAAACCCTGAAACGCCACCCCCTGCAAGACCTTCTACACTGCCCGAACACCACTGCACCACTGCCCTAAACCCTGAAATGCCACCCCCTGCAAGACCCCCTACATTGCCTGAACACCACTGCACTGCCCTAAACCCTGAAACACCACTCCCAGCATGACCCCTACACTGCCCGAACACCACTGCACTGCCATAAACCCTGAAACAGCACCCCCAGCATGACCCCCTACACTGCCCGAACACCACGGCACTGCCCTAAACCCTAAAACACAACCCCCAGCACGACCCCCCACACTGCCCGAACACCACTTCACTGCCCTAAACCCTAAAACACTACCCCCAGCAAGACACCCTACACTACCTGAACACCACTGCACTACCCTAAAATGCCACCTCCAGCAAGACCCCCTACACTGCCCGAACACCACTGCCCTAAACCCTGAAACGCCACCCCCTGCAAGACCCCCTACACTGCCCGAACACCATTGCACTGCCATAAACCCTGAAACACCACCCCCAGCATGACCCCCTACACTGCCCGAACACCACTGCTCTACCATAAACCCTAAAACACCAGCCCCAGCACGACCCCCTACACTGCCCGAACACCACTGCACTGCCCTAACCCTAAACACCAGCCCCAGTACGACCCTCTACACTGCCCGAACACCACTGCACTGCCCTAAACCCAAAAACACCAGCCCCAGCACGACCCCTCACACTGCCTGAACACCACTGCACGGCCCAAAACCCCGAAACACCAGCCCCAGCACGACCCCCTACACTGCCCGAACTCCACTGCACTGCCCTAAACCCTGAAACACTAGCCCCAGCACGACCCCCTACACTGCCCGAACACCACTGCACTGCCCTAAACCCTGAAACACCAGCCCCAGCATGACCCCCTAAATTGCCCGAACGCCACTGCCCTGCCCTAAACCCTGAAACACCAGCCCCAGCACAACCCCGTACACTGCCCGAACACCACTGCACTGCCATAAACCCTGAAACACCACCCCCAGCATGACCCCCTACACTGCCCGAACACCACGGCACTGCCCTAAACCCTAAAACACAACCCCCAGCACGACCCTCCACATTGCCCGAACACCACTTCACTGCCCTAAACCCTAAAACACTACCCCCAGCAAGACACCCTACACTACCTGAACACCACTGCACTACCCTAAAATGCCACCTCCAGCAAGACCCCCTACACTGCCCGAACACCACTGCCCTAAACCCTGAAACGCCACCCCCTGCAAGACCCCCTACACTGCCCAAACACCATTGCACTGCCATAAACCCTGAAACACCACCCCCAGCATGACCCCCTACACTGCCCGAACACCACTGCTCTACCATAAACCCTAAAACACCAGCCCCAGCACGACCCCCTACACTGCCCGAACACCACTGCACTGCCCTAACCCTAAACACCAGCCCCAGTACGACCCTCTACACTGCCCGAACACCACTGCACTGCCCTAAACCCAAAAACACCAGCCCCAGCACGACCCCTCACACTGCCTGAACACCACTGCACGGCCCCAAACCCCGAAACACCAGCCCCAGCACGACCCCCTACACTGCCCGAACTCCACTGCACTGCCCTAAACCCTGAAACACTAGCCCCAGCACGACCCCCTACACTGCCCGAACACCACTGCACTGCCCTAAACCCTGAAACACCAGCCCCAGCATGACCCCCTAAATTGCCCGAACACCACTGCACTGCCCTAAACCCTGAAACACCAGCCCCAGCACAACCCCGTACACTGCCCGAACACAACTGCACTGCCCTAAACCCTAAAACACCACCCCCAGCACGTCCCCCCACACTACCAGAACACCACTGCACTGCCCTCATTCCTGAAACACCACCGCCAGCACGACCCCCTACACTGCCTGAACACCACTGCTCTGCCCTAAACTCTGAAACACCACCCCCAGCACGTCCCCCTACTCTGCCTGAACACCACTGCTCTACCCTAAACCCTGAAACTCCAGCACGACCCCCTACACTGCCCGAACGCCACTGTACTACCCTAAACCCTGAAACACCAGAACCAGCACGACCCCCTACACTGCCCGCACACCACTGCACTGCCCTAAACCCTGAACCACCCCCCCAACATGACCCCTACACTGCACGAACACCACTGCACTGCCCTAAACCCTGAAACACCACCCACAGCACGACCCCCTACACTACCCACACACCACTGCACTGCGCTAAACCCTGAAACACCACCCCCAGCACGACCCCCTACACTGCCCGAACACCACTGCACTGCCCTAAACCCTGAAACACCACCCCCTGCAAGACCCCCTACACTTCCTGAACACCACTGCCCTAAACCCTGAAACACCACCCTGTGCAAGACCATGTACACTACACGAACACCACTGCTCTGCCCTAAACCCTGAAACACCAGCCCCAGCATGACCCCCTAAATTGCCCGAACACCACTGCACTGCCCTAAACCCTGAAACACCAGCCCCAGCATGACCCCGTACACTGCCCGAACACCACTGCACTGCCCTAAACCCTAAAACACCACCCCCAGCACGTCCCCCCACACTACCAGAACACCACTGCACTGACCTAATTCTTGAAACACCACCGACAGCACGACCCCCTACACTGCCTGAACACCACTGCTCTGCCCTAAACCCTGAAACACCACCCCCAGCACGTCCCCCTACACTGCCTGAACACCACTGCCCTACCCTAAACCCTGAAACACCAGCACGACCCCCTACACTGCCCTTACGCCACTGTACTACCCTAAACCCTGAAACACCAGAACCAGCACGACCCCCTACACTGCCCGCACACCACTGCACTGCCCTAAATCCTGAACCACCACCCCCAACACGACCCCCTTAACTGCACGAACACCACTGCATTGCCCTAAACCCTGAAACACCACCCACAGCACGACCCCCTACACTACCCACACACCACTGCACTGCTTTAAACCCTGAAACACCACCCCCAGCACGACCCCCTACACTGCCCGAACACCACTGCACTGCCCTAAACCTTGAAACACCACCCCCAGCACGACCCCCTAAACGGCCCGAACACCACTGCACTGCCCTACACCCTGAAACACCACCCCCTGCAAGACCCCCTACACTTCCCGAACACCACTGCCCTAAACCCTGAAACGCCACCCTCTGCAAGACCCCGTACACTGCCTGAACACCACTGCTCTGCCCTAAACCCTGAAACACCAGTCCCAGCACGACCCCCTACACTGCCCGAACACCACTGCACTGCCCTAAACCCTGAAACACTAGCCCCAGCATGACCCCCTACACTGCCCGAACACCACTGCTCTGCCCTAAACCCTAAAACACCACCCCCAGCACGTCCCCCCACACTGCCAGAACACCACTGCTCTGCCCTAATTCCTAAAACACCACCGCCAGCATGACCCCCTACACTGCCTGAACACCACTGCTCTGCCCTAAACCCTGAAACACCACCCCCAGCACGTCCCCCTACACTGCCTGAACACCACTGCTCTACCCTAAACCCTGAAACACCAGCATGACCCCCTACACTGCCCGAACACCACTGTACTGCCCTAAACCCTGAAACACCAGAACCAGCACGACCCCTACACTGCCCGCACTCCACTGCACTGCCCTAAACCCTGAACCACCACCCCCAACATGACCCCCTACACTGCACGAACACCACTGCACTGCCCTAAACTGTGAAACACCACCCACAGGACGACCCCCTATACTACCCACACACCACTGCACTGCCCTAAACCCTGAAACACCACCCCCAGCACGACCCCCTACACTTCCTGAATACCACTGCCCTAAGCCCTGAAACGCCACCCTCTGCAAGACCCCATACCCTGCCCGAACACCATTGCACTGCCCTAAACCCTGAAACGTCACCTCCAGCAAGACCCCCTACACTGCCCGAACACCACTGCCCTAAACCCTGAAACGCCACCCCCTGCAAGACCCTCTACACTGCCCGAACACCACTGCACCACTGCCCTAAACCATGAAATTCCACCCTCTGCAAGACCCCCTACACTGCCCGAACACCACTGCACTGCCATAAACCCTGAAACACCACCCCCAGCATGACCCCCTACACTGCCCGAACACCACTGCACTGCCCTAAACCCTGAAACACTAGCCCCAGCACAACCCCCTACACTCCCGAACACCACTGCACTGCCCTAAACCCTGAAACACCAGCCCAAGCATGACCCCCTAAATTGCCCGAACACCACTGCACTGCCCTAAACCCTGAAACACCACCCCCAGCACGCCCCCATACACTGCCCGAACACCACTGCACTGCCCTAAACCCTGAAACACCACCCCAGCACGACCCCCTACACTGCCAAAACACCACTGCACTGCCCTAAACCCTGAAACGCCACCCCCAGCAAGACCCCCTACACTGCCTGAACACCACTGCCCTAAACCCTGAAACGCCACCTCCAGCAAGACACCCTAGACTGCCCGAACACCACTGTCCTTAACCCTGAAACGCCACCCCCTGCAAGACCTTCTACACTGCCCGAACACCACTGCACCACTGCCCTAAACCCTGAAATGCCACCCCCTGCAAGACCCCCTACATTGCCTGAACACCACTGCACTGCCCTAAACCCTGAAACACCACTCCCAGCATGACCCCTACACTGCCCGAACACCACTGCACTGCCATAAACCCTGAAACACCACCCCCAGCATGACCCCCTACACTGCCCGAACACCACTGCACTGCCCTAAACCCTAAAACACCACCCCAGCACATCCCCCCACACTACCAGAACACCACTGCACTGCCCTAATTCCTGAAACACCACCCACAGGACGACCCCCTATACTACCCACACACCACTGCACTGCCCTAAACCCTGAAACACCACCCCCAGCACGACCCCCTACACTGCCCGAACACCACTGCACTGCCCTAAACCCTGAAACACTAGCCCCAGCACGACCCCCTACACTCCCGAACACCACTGCACTGCCCTAAACCCTGAAACACCAGCCCCAGCATGACCCCCTAAATTGCCCGAACACCACTGCACTGCCCTAAACCCTGAAACACCACCCCCAGCACGCCCCCATACACTGCCCGAACACCACTGCACTGCCCTAAACCCTGAAACACCACCCCAGCATGACCCCCTACACTGCCCAAACACCACTGCACTGCCCTAAACCCTGAAACGCCACCCCCAGCAAGACCCCCTACACTGCCTGAACACCACTGCCCTAAACTCTGAAACGCCACCTCCAGCAAGACACCCTAGACTGCCCGAACACCACTGCCCTAAACCCTGAAACGCCACCCCCTGCAAGACCTTCTACACTGCCCGAACACCACTGCACCACTGCCCTAAACCCTGAAATGCCACCCCCTGCAAGACCCCCTACATTGCCTGAACACCACTGCACTGCCCTAAACCCTGAAACACCACTCCCAGCATGACCCCTACACTGCCCGAACACCACTGCACTGCCATAAACCCTGAAACACCACCCCCAGCATGACCCCCTACACTGCCCGAACACCACGGCACTGCCCTAAACCCTAAAACACAACCCCCAGCACGACCCCCCACACTGCCCGAACACCACTTCACTGCCCTAAACCCTAAAACACTACCCCCAGCAAGACACCCTACACTACCTGAACACCACTGCACTACCCTAAAATGCCACCTCCAGCAAGACCCCCTACACTGCCCGAACACCACTGCCCTAAACCCTGAAACGCCACCCCCTGCAAGACCCCCTACACTGCCCGAACACCATTGCACTGCCCTAAACCCTGAAACACCACCCCCAGCATGACCCCCTACACTGCCCGAACACCACTGCTCTACCATAAACCCTAAAACACCAGCCCCAGCACGACCCCCTACACTGCCCGAACACCACTGCACTGCCCTAACCCTAAACACCAGCCCCAGTACGACCCTCTACACTGCCCGAACACCACTGCACTGCCCTAAACCCAAAAACACCAGCCCCAGCACGACCCCTCACACTGCCCGAACACCACTGCACGGCCCCAAACCCCGAAACACCAGCCCCAGCACGACCCCCTACACTGCCCGAACTCCACTGCACTGCCCTAAACCCTGAAACACTAGCCCCAGCACGACCCCCTACACTGCCCGAACACCACTGCACTGCCCTAAACCCTGAAACACCAGCCCCAGCATGACCCCCTGAATTGCCCGAACACCACTGCACTGCCCTAAACCCTGAAACACCAGCCCCAGCACAACCCCGTACACTGCCCGAACACCACTGCACTGCCCTAAACCCTAAAACACCACCCCCAGCACGTCCCCCCACACTACCAGAACACCACTGCACTGCCCTCATTCCTGAAACACCACCGCCAGCACGACCCCCTACACTGCCTGAACACCACTGCTCTGCCCTAAACCCTGAAACACCAACCCCAGCACGTCCCCCTACACTGCCTGAACACCACTGCTCTACCCTAAACCCTGAAACTCCAGCACGACCCCCTACACTGCCCGAACGCCACTGTACTACCCTAAACCCTGAAACACCAGAACCAGCACGACCCCCTACACTGCCCACACACCACTGCACTGCCCTAAACCCTGAACCACCCCCCCAACATGACCCCTACACTGCACGAACACCACTGCACTGCCCTAAACCCTGAAACACCACCCACAGCACGACCCCCTACACTACCCACACACCACTGCACTGCGCTAAACCCTGAAACACCACCCCCAGCACGACCCCCTACACTGCCCGAACACCACTGCACTGCCCTAAACCCTGAAACACCACCCCCTGCAAGACCCCCTACACTTTCTGAACACCACTGCCCTAAACCCTGAAACACCACCCTGTGCAAGACCCTGTACACTGCCCGAACACCACTGCTCTGCCCTAAACCCTGAAACACCAGCCCCAGCATGACCCCCTAAATTGCCCGAACACCACTGCACTGCCCTAAACCCTGAAACACCACCCCAGCACGACCCCCTACACTGCCCAAACACCACTGCACTGCCCTAAACCCTGAAACGCCACCCCCAGCAAGACGCCCTACACTGCCTGAACACCACTGCCCTAAACTCTGAAACGCCACCTCCAGCAAGACACCCTAGACTGCCCGAACACCACTGCCCTAAACCCTGAAACGCCACCCCCAGCACGTCCCCCTACACTGCCTGAACACCACTGCCCTACCCTAAACCCTGAAACACCAGCACGACCCCCTACACTGCCCTTACGCCACTGTACTACCCTAAACCCTGAAACACCAGAACCAGCACGACCCCCTACACTGCCCGCACACCACTGCACTGCCCTAAATCCTGAACCACCACCCCCAACACGACCCCCTTCACTGCACGAACACCACTGCATTGCCCTAAACCCTGAAACACCACCCACAGCACGACCCCCTACACTACCCACACACCACTGCACTGCCCTAAACCCTGAAACACCACCCCCAGCACGACCCCCTACACTGCCTGAACACCACTGCACTGCCCTAAACCTTGAAACACCACCCCCAGCACGACCCCCTAAACGGCCCGAACACCACTGCACTGCCCTACACCCTGAAACACCACCCCCTGCAAGACCCCCTACACTTCCCGAACACCACTGCCCTAAACCCTGAAACGCCACCCTCTGCAAGACCCCGTACACTGCCCGAACACCACTGCTCTGCCCTAAACCCTGAAACACCAGTCCCAGCACGACCCCCTACACTGCCCGAACACCACTGCACTGCCCTAAACCCTGAAACACTAGCCCCAGCATGACCCCCTACACTGCCCGAACACCACTGCTCTGCCCTAAACCCTAAAACACCACTCCCAGCACGTCCCCCCACACTGCCAGAACACCACTGCTCTGCCCTAATTCCTAAAACACCACCGCCAGCATGACCCCCTACACTGCCTGAACACCACTGCTCTGCCCTAAACCCTGAAACACCACCCCCAGCACGACCCCCTACACTGCCTGAACACCACTGCACTGCCCTAAACCTTGAAACACCACCCCCAGCACGACCCCCTAAACGGCCCGAACACCACTGCACTGCCCTACACCCTGAAACACCACCCCCTGCAAGACCCCCTACACTTCCCGAACACCACTGCCCTAAACCCTGAAACGCCACCCTCTGCAAGACCCCGTACACTGCCCGAACACCACTGCTCTGCCCTAAACCCTGAAACACCAGTCCCAGCACGACCCCCTACACTGCCCGAACACCACTGCACTGACCTAAACCCTGAAACACTAGCCCCAGCATGACCCCCTACACTGCCCGAACACCACTGCTCTGCCCTAAACCCTAAAACACCACCCCCAGCACGTCCCCCCACACTGCCAGAACACCACTGCTCTGCCCTAATTCCTAAAACACCACCGCCAGCATGACCCCCTACACTGCCTGAACACCACTGCTCTGCCCTAAACCCTGAAACACCACCCCCAGCACGTCCCCCTACACTGCCTGAACACCACTGCTCTACCCTAAACCCTGAAACACCAGCACGACCCCCTACACTGCCCGAACACCACTGTACTGCCCTAAACCCTGAAACACCAGAACCAGCACGACCCCTACACTGCCCGCACTCCACTGCACTGCCCTAAACCCTGAACCACCACCCCCAACACGACCCCCTACACTGCACGAACACCACTGCACTGCCCTAAACTGTGAAACACCACCCACAGGACGACCCCCTATACTACCCACACACCACTGCACTGCCCTAAACCCTGAAACACCACCCCCAGCACGACCCCCTACACTTCCTGAATACCACTGCCCTAAGCCCTGAAACGCCACCCTCTGCAAGACCCCATACCCTGCCCGAACACCATTGCACTGCCCTAAACCCTGAAACGTCACCTCCAGCAAGACCCCCTACACTGCCCGAACACCACTGCCCTAAACCCTGAAACGCCACCCCCTGCAAGACCCTCTACACTGCCCGAACACCACTGCACCTCTGCCCTAAACCATGAAATGCCACCCTCTGCAAGACCCCCTGCACTGCCCGAACACCACTGCACTGCCATAAACCCTGAAACACCACCCCCAGCATGACCCCCTACACTGCCCGAACACCACTGCTCTACCATAAACCCTAAAACACCAGCCCCAGCACGACCCCCTACACTGCCCGAACACCACTGCACTGCCCTAACCCTAAAACACCAGTCCCAGTACGAGCCCCTACACTGCCCGAACACCACTGCACTGCCCTAAACCCTGAAACACCACCCCAGCACGACCCCCTACACTGCCTGAACAGCACTGCACTACCCTAAACCATAAAACACCAGCCCCAGCACGTCCCCCTACACTGCCCGAACACCACTGCACTGCCCTAACCCTAAAACACCAGCCCCAGCACGACCCCGCACACTGCCCGAACACCACTGCACTGACCTAAACCCTGAAACACCAACCCTAGCACAACCCCCTACACTGCCTGAACACCACTGCTCTGCCCTAAACCCTGAAACACCACCCCAGCACTTCCCCCTACATTGCCTGAACACCACTCCTCTGCCCTAAACCCTGAAACACCAGCACAACGCCCTAAACTGCCCGAACACCACAGTACTGCCCTAAACCCTGAAACTCCAGCCCCAGCACGACTCCCTACACTGCCCGTACACCACTGCACTGCCCTAAACCCTGAAACACCACCCCCAGCATGACCCCCTACACTGCCCGAACACCACTGCACTGCCCTAAACCCTGAAACAACACCCCGAGCACGACCCCCTACACTACCTGCACACCACTGCACTACCCTAAACCCTGAAACACCAGCCCCAGCACGACCCTCTACACTGCCCGAACACCACTGCACTGCCCTAAACCCTGAAACACCACTCCCTTCACGTCCCCCTACACTGCCCGAACACCACTGCACTGTCCTAAACCCTGAAACACCATTCCCAGGATGACCCCCTACACTGCTCAAACACCACTGCTCTGCCCTAAACCCTAAAACACCACCCCAAGCACGTCCCCCCACACTGCCAGAACACCACTGCTCTGCCCTAATTCCTGAAACACCACTGCCAGCACGACTCCCTACACTGCCTGAACACCACTGCTCTGCCCTAAACCCTGAAACACCACCCCCAGCATGTCCCCCTACACTGCCTGAACACCACTGCTCTACCCTAAACCCTGAAACACCAGCACGACCCCCTACACTGCCCGAACAAAACTGTACTGCCCTAAACCCTGAAACACCAGAACCAGCACGACCCCCCACACTGCCCGCACACCACTGCACTGCCCTAAACCCTGAACCACGACCCCCAACACAACCCCCTACACTGCACGAACACCACTGCACTGCCCTAAACCCTGAAACACCACCCACAGCACGACCCCCTATACTACCCACACACCACTGCACTGCCCTAAACCCTGAAACACCACCCCCAGCACGACCCCCTACACTGCCCAAACACCACTGCACTGCCTAAACCCTGAAACACCACCCCCTGCAAGACCCCCTACACTTCCCGAATACCACTGCCCTAAACCCTGAAACGCCACCCTCTGCAAGACCCCATACCCTGCCTGAATACCATTGCACTGCCCTAAACCCTGAAACGCCACCCCCAGCACGACCCCGTACACTGCCCGAACACCACTGCTCTGCCCTAAACCCTGAAAAACCAGTCCCAGCACGACCCCCTACACTGCCCGAACTCCACTGCACTGCCCTAAACCCTGAAACACTAGCCCCAGCACGACCCCCTACACTGCCCGAACACCACTGCACTGCCCTAAACCCTGAAACACCAGCATCAGCATGACCCCCTAAATTGCCCGAACACCACTGCACTGCCCTAAACCCTGAAACACTAGCCCCAGCATGACCCCCTACACTGCCTGAAAACCACTGCTCTGCCCTAAACCCTAAAACACCACCCCCAGCACGTCCCCCCACACTGCCAGAACACCACTGCTCTGCCCTAATTCCTAAAACACCACCACCAGCACGACCCCCTACACTGCCTGAACACCACTGCTCTGCCCTAAACCCTGAAACACCACCCCCAGCACGTCCCCCTACACTGCCTGAACACCACTGCTCTACCCTAAACCCTGAAACACCAGAACGACCACCTACACTGCCCGAACACCACTGTACTGCCCTAAACCCTGAAACACCAGAACCAGCACGACCCCCTACACTGCCCGCACTCCACTGCACTGCCCTAAACCCTGAACCACCACCCCCAACACGACCCCCTACACTGCCCGAACACCACTGCACTGCCCTAAACTGTGAAACACCACCCACAGGACGACCCCCTATACTACCCACACACCACTGCACTGCCCTAAACCCTGAAATGCCACCCCCAGCATGACCCCTACACTGCACGAACACCACTGCACTGCCCTAAACCTTGAAACACCACCCCAGCACGACCCCCTAAACTGCCCGAACACCACTGCACTGCCCTAAACCCTGAAACACCACCCCCTGCAAGACCCCCTACACTTCCCGAATACCACTGCCCTAAACCCTGAAACGCCACCCTCTGCAAGACCCCCTACACTGCCCAAACACCACTGCACTGCCATAAACCCTGAAACACCACCCCCAGCATGACCCCCTACACTGCCCGAACACCACTGCTCTACCATAAACCCTAAAACACCAGCCCCAGCACGACCCCCTACACTGCCCGAACACCACTGCACTGCCCTAACCCTAAAACACCAGTCCCAGTACGAGTCCCTACACTGCCCGAACACCACTGCACTGCCCTAAACCCTGAAACACCACCCCAGCACGACCCCCTACACTGCCTGAACACCACTGCACTGCCCTAAACCCTAAAACACTACCCCCAGCACGACCCCCCACACTGCCCGAACACCACTTCACTGCCATAAACCCTAAAACACCACTCCCTGCACGACACCCTACACTACCGGAAAACCACTGCACTACCCTAAAACACCACCCCCAATATGACCCTCAACACTGCCCGAACAGCACTGCACTACCCTAAACCAAAAAACACCAGCCCCAGCACGTCCCCCTACACTGCCCGAACACCACTGCACTGCCCTAACTCTAAAACACCAGCCCCAGCACGACCCCGCACACTGCCCAAACACCACTGCACTGACCTAAACCCTGAAACACCAACCCTAGCATAACCCCCTACACTGCCTGAACACCACTGCTCTGCCCTAAACCCTGAAACACCACCCCAGCACTTCCCCCTACATTGCCTGAACACCACTGCTCTGCCCTAAACCCTGAAACACCAGCACGACGCCCTAAACTGCCCGAACACCACAGCACTGCCCTAAACCCTGAAACTCCAGCCCCAGCACGACTCCCTACACTGCCCGTACACCACTGCACTGCCCTAAACCCTGAAACACCACCCCCAGCATGACCCCCTACACTGCCCGAACACCACTGCACTGCCCTAAACCCTGAAACAACACCCCGAGCACGACCCCCTACACTACCTGCACACCACTGCACTGCCCTAAACCCTGAAACACCAGCCCCAGCACGACCCTCTACACTGCCCGAACACCACTGCACTGCCCTAAACCCTGAAACACCACTCCCTTCACGTCCCCCTACACTGCCCGAACACCACTGCACTGTCCTAAACCCTGAAACACCATTCCCAGGATGACCCCCTACATTGCTCAAACACCACTGCTCTGCCCTAAACCCTAAAACACCACCCCCAGCACGTCCCCCCACACTGCCAGAACACCACTGCTCTGCCCTTATTCCTGAAACACCACTGCCAGCACGACTCCCTACACTGCCTGAACACCACTGCTCTACCCTAAACCCTGAAACACCAGCACGACCCCCTACACTGCCCGAACAAAACTGTACTGCCCTAAACCCTGAAACACCAGAACCAGCACGACCCCCCACACTGCCCGCACACCACTGCACTGCCCTAAACCCTGAACCACGACCCCCAACACGACCCCCTACACTGCACGAACACCACTGCACTGCCCTAAACCGTGAAACACCACCCACAGCACGACCCCCTATACTACCCACACACCACTGCACTGCCCTAAACCCTGAAACACCACCCCCAGCACGACCCCCTACACTGCCCAAACACCACTGCACTGCCTAAACCCTGAAACACCACCCCCTGCAAGACCCCCTACACTTCCCAAATACCACTGCCCTAAACCCTGAAATGCCACCCTCTGCAAGACCCCATACCCTGCCCGAATACCATTGCACTGCCCTAAACCCTGAAACGCCACCCCCAGCACGACCCCGTACACTGCCCGAACACCACTGCTCTGCCCTAAACCCTGAAAAACTAGTCCCAGCACGACCCCTACACTGCCCGAACTCCACTGCACTGCCCTAAACCCTGAAACACTAGCCCCAGCACGACCCCCTACACTGCCCGAACACCACTGCACTGCCCTAAACCCTGAAACACCAGCAGCAGCATGACCCCCTAAATTGCCCGAACACCACTGCACTGCCCTAAACCCTGAAACACTAGCCCCAGCATGACCCCCTACACTGCCTGAACACCACTGCTCTGCCCTAAACCCTAAAACACCACCCCCAGCACGTCCCCCCACACTGCCAGAACACCACTGCTCTGCCCTAATTCCTAAAACACCACCGCCAGCACGACCCCCTACACTGCCTGAACACCACTGCTCTGCCCTAAACCCTGAAACACCACCCCCAGCACGACCCCCTAAACGGCCCGAACACCACTGCACTGCCCTACACCCTGAAACACCACCCCCTGCAAGACCCCCTACACTTCCCGAACACCACTGCCCTAAACCCTGAAACGCCACCCTCTGCAAGACCCCGTACACTGCCCGAACACCACTGCTCTGCCCTAAACCCTGAAACACCAGTCCCAGCACGACCCCCTACACTGCCCGAACACCACTGCACTGCCCTAAACCCTGAAACACTAGCCCCAGCATGACCCCCTACACTGCCCGAACACCACTGCTCTGCCCTAAACCCTAAAACACCACTCCCAGCACGTCCCCCCACACTGCCAGAACACCACTGCTCTGCCCTAATTCCTAAAACACCACCGCCAGCATGACCCCCTACACTGCCTGAACACCACTGCTCTGCCCTAAACCCTGAAACACCACCCCCAGCACGACCCCCTACACTGCCTGAACACCACTGCACTGCCCTAAACCTTGAAACACCACCCCCAGCACGACCCCCTAAACGGCCCGAACACCACTGCACTGCCCTACACCCTGAAACACCACCCCCTGCAAGACCCCCTACACTTCCCGAACACCACTGCCCTAAACCCTGAAACGCCACCCTCTGCAAGACCCCGTACACTGCCCGAACACCACTGCTCTGCCCTAAACCCTGAAACACCAGTCCCAGCACGACCCCCTACACTGCCCGAACACCACTGCACTGCCCTAAACCCTGAAACACTAGCCCCAGCATGACCCCCTACACTGCCCGAACACCACTGCTCTGCCCTAAACCCTAAAACACCACCCCCAGCACGTCCCCCCACACTGCCAGAACACCACTGCTCTGCCCTAATTCCTAAAACACCACCGCCAGCATGACCCCCTACACTGCCTGAACACCACTGCTCTGCCCTAAACCCTGAAACACCACCCCCAGCACGTCCCCCTACACTGCCTGAACACCACTGCTCTACCCTAAACCCTGAAACACCAGCACGACCCCCTACACTGCCCGAACACCACTGTACTGCCCTAAACCCTGAAACACCAGAACCAGCACGACCCCTACACTGCCCGCACTCCACTGCACTGCCCTAAACCCTGAACCACCACCCCCAACACGACCCCCTACACTGCACGAACACCACTGCACTGCCCTAAACTGTGAAACACCACCCACAGGACGACCCCCTATACTACCCACACACCACTGCACTGCCCTAAACCCTGAAACACCACCCCCAGCACGACCCCCTACACTTCCTGAATACCACTGCCCTAAGCCCTGAAACGCCACCCTCTGCAAGACCCCATACCCTGCCCGAACACCATTGCACTGCCCTAAACCCTGAAACGTCACCTCCAGCAAGACCCCCTACACTGCCCGAACACCACTGCCCTAAACCCTGAAACGCCACCCCCTGCAAGACCCTCTACACTGCCCGAACACCACTGCACCTCTGCCCTAAACCATGAAATGCCACCCTCTGCAAGACCCCCTGCACTGCCCGAACACCACTGCACTGCCATAAACCCTGAAACACCACCCCCAGCATGACCCCCTACACTGCCCGAACACCACTGCTCTACCATAAACCCTAAAACACCAGCCCCAGCACGACCCCCTACACTGCCCGAACACCACTGCACTGCCCTAACCCTAAAACACCAGTCCCAGTACGAGCCCCTACACTGCCCGAACACCACTGCACTGCCCTAAACCCTGAAACACCACCCCAGCACGACCCCCTACACTGCCTGAACACCACTGCACTGCCTAAACCCTAAAACACTACCCCCAGCACGACCCCCCACACTGCCCGAACACCACTTCACTGCCATAAACCCTAAAACACCACTCCCTGCACGACACCCTACACTACCGGAAAACCACTGCACTACCCTAAAACACCACCCCCAATATGACCCTCAACACTGCCCGAACAGCACTGCACTACCCTAATCCATAAAACACCAGCCCCAGCACGTCCCCCTACACTGCCCGAACACCACTGCACTGCCCTAACCCTAAAACACCAGCCCCAGCACGACCCCGCACACTGCCCGAACACCACTGCACTGACCTAAACCCTGAAACACCAACCCTAGCACAACCCCCTACACTGCCTGAACACCACTGCTCTGCCCTAAACCCTGAAACACCACCCCAGCACTTCCCCCTACATTGCCTGAACACCACTCCTCTGCCCTAAACCCTGAAACACCAGCACAACGCCCTAAACTGCCCGAACACCACAGTACTGCCCTAAACCCTGAAACTCCAGCCCCAGCACGACTCCCTACACTGCCCGTACACCACTGCACTGCCCTAAACCCTAAAACACCACCCCCAGCATGACCCCCTACACTGCCCGAACACCACTGCACTGCCCTAAACCCTGAAACAACACCCCAAGCACGACCCCCTACACTACCTGCACACCACTGCACTACCCTAAACCCTGAAACACCAGCCCCAGCACGACCCTCTACACTGCCCGAACACCACTGCACTGCCCTAAAACCTGAAACACCACTCCCTTCACGTCCCCCTACACTGCCCGAACACCACTGCACTGTCCTAAACCCTGAAACACCATTCCCAGGATGACCCCCTACACTGCTCAAACACCACTGCTCTGCCCTAAACCCTAAAACACCACCCCAGTACGTCCCCCCACACTGCCAGAACACCACTGCTCTGCCCTAATTCCTGAAACACCACTGCCAGCACGACTCCCTACACTGCCTGAACACCACTGCTCTGCCCTAAACCCTGAAACACCACCCCCAGCATGTCCCCCTACACTGCCTGAACACCACTGCTCTACCCTAAACCCTGAAACACCAGCACGACCCCCTACACTGCCCGAACAAAACTGTACTGCCCTAAACCCTGAAACACCAGAACCAGCACGACCCCCCACACTGCCCGCACACCACTGCACTGCCCTAAACCCTGAACCACGACCCCCAACACAACCCCCTACACTGCACGAACACCACTGCACTGCCCTAAACCGTGAAACACCACCCACAGCACGACCCCCTATACTACCCACACACCACTGCACTGCCCTAAACCCTGAAACACCACCCCCAGCACGACCCCCTACACTGCCCAAACACCACTGCACTGCCTAAACCCTGAAACACCACCCCCTGCAAGACCCCCTACACTTCCCGAATACCACTGCCCTAAACCCTGAAACGCCACCCTCTGCAAGACCCCATACCCTGCCCGAATACCATTGCACTGCCCTAAACCCTGAAACGCCACCCCCAGCACGACCCCGTACACTGCCCGAACACCACTGCTCTGCCCTAAACCCTGAAAAACCAGTCCCAGCACGACCCCCTAGACTGCCCGAACTCCACTGCACTGCCCTAAACCCTGAAACACTAGCCCCAGCACGACCCCCTACACTGCCCGAACACCACTGCACTGCCCTAAACCCTGAAACACCAGCATCAGCATGACCCCCTAAATTGCCCGAACACCACTGCACTGCCCTAAACCCTGAAACACTAGCCCCAGCATGACCCCCTACACTGCCTGAAAACCACTGCTCTGCCCTAAACCCTAAAACACCACCCCCAGCACGTCCCCCCACACTGCCAGAACACCACTGCTCTGCCCTAATTCCTAAAACACCACCACCAGCACGACCCCCTACACTGCCTGAACACCACTGCTCTGCCCTAAACCCTGAAACACCACCCCCAGCACGTCCCCCTACACTGCCTGAACACCACTGCTCTACCCTAAACCCTGAAACACCAGCACGACCACCTACACTGCCCGAACACCACTGTACTGCCCTAAACCCTGAAACACCAGAACCAGCACGACCCCCTACACTGCCCGCACTCCACTGCACTGCCCTAAACCCTGAACCACCACCCCCAACACGACCCCCTACACTGCCCGAACACCACTGCACTGCCCTAAACTGTGAAACACCACCCACAGGACGACCCCCTATACTACCCACACACCACTGCACTGCCCTAAACCCTGAAATGCCACCCCCAGCATGACCCCTACACTGCACGAACACCACTGCACTGCCCTAAACCTTGAAACACCACCCCAGCACGACCCCCTAAACTGCCCGAACACCACTGCACTGCCCTAAACCCTGAAACACCACCCCCTGCAAGACCCCCTACACTTCCCGAATACCACTGCCCTAAACCCTGAAACGCCACCCTCTGCAAGACCCCCTACACTGCCCAAACACCACTGCACTGCCATAAACCCTGAAACACCACCCCCAGCATGACCCCCTACACTGCCCGAACACCACTGCTCTACCATAAACCCTAAAACACCAGCCCCAGCACGACCCCCTACACTGCCCGAACACCACTGCACTGCCCTAACCCTAAAACACCAGTCCCAGTACGAGTCCCTACACTGCCCGAACACCACTGCACTGCCCTAAACCCTGAAACACCACCCCAGCACGACCCCCTACACTGCCTGAACACCACTGCACTGCCCTAAACCCTAAAACACTACCCCCAGCACGACCCCCCACACTGCCCGAACACCACTTCACTGCCATAAACCCTAAAACACCACTCCCTGCACGACACCCTACACTACCGGAAAACCACTGCACTACCCTAAAACACCACCCCCAATATGACCCTCAACACTGCCCGAACAGCACTGCACTACCCTAAACCAAAAAACACCAGCCCCAGCACGTCCCCCTACACTGCCCGAACACCACTGCACTGCCCTAACTCTAAAACACCAGCCCCAGCACGACCCCGCACACTGCCCAAACACCACTGCACTGACCTAAACCCTGAAACACCAACCCTAGCATAACCCCCTACACTGCCTGAACACCACTGCTCTGCCCTAAACCCTGAAACACCACCCCAGCACTTCCCCCTACATTGCCTGAACACCACTGCTCTGCCCTAAACCCTGAAACACCAGCACGACGCCCTAAACTGCCCGAACACCACAGCACTGCCCTAAACCCTGAAACTCCAGCCCCAGCACGACTCCCTACACTGCCCGTACACCACTGCACTGCCCTAAACCCTGAAACACCACCCCCAGCATGACCCCCTACACTGCCCGAACACCACTGCACTGCCCTAAACCCTGAAACAACACCCCGAGCACGACCCCCTACACTACCTGCACACCACTGCACTGCCCTAAACCCTGAAACACCAGCCCCAGCACGACCCTCTACACTGCCCGAACACCACTGCACTGCCCTAAACCCTGAAACACCACTCCCTTCACGTCCCCCTACACTGCCCGAACACCACTGCACTGTCCTAAACCCTGAAACACCATTCCCAGGATGACCCCCTACATTGCTCAAACACCACTGCTCTGCCCTAAACCCTAAAACACCACCCCCAGCACGTCCCCCCACACTGCCAGAACACCACTGCTCTGCCCTTATTCCTGAAACACCACTGCCAGCACGACTCCCTACACTGCCTGAACACCACTGCTCTACCCTAAACCCTGAAACACCAGCACGACCCCCTACACTGCCCGAACAAAACTGTACTGCCCTAAACCCTGAAACACCAGAACCAGCACGACCCCCCACACTGCCCGCACACCACTGCACTGCCCTAAACCCTGAACCACGACCCCCAACACGACCCCCTACACTGCACGAACACCACTGCACTGCCCTAAACCGTGAAACACCACCCACAGCACGACCCCCTATACTACCCACACACCACTGCACTGCCCTAAACCCTGAAACACCACCCCCAGCACGACCCCCTACACTGCCCAAACACCACTGCACTGCCTAAACCCTGAAACACCACCCCCTGCAAGACCCCCTACACTTCCCAAATACCACTGCCCTAAACCCTGAAATGCCACCCTCTGCAAGACCCCATACCCTGCCCGAATACCATTGCACTGCCCTAAACCCTGAAACGCCACCCCCAGCACGACCCCGTACACTGCCCGAACACCACTGCTCTGCCCTAAACCCTGAAAAACTAGTCCCAGCACGACCCCTACACTGCCCGAACTCCACTGCACTGCCCTAAACCCTGAAACACTAGCCCCAGCACGACCCCCTACACTGCCCGAACACCACTGCACTGCCCTAAACCCTGAAACACCAGCAGCAGCATGACCCCCTAAATTGCCCGAACACCACTGCACTGCCCTAAACCCTGAAACACTAGCCCCAGCATGACCCCCTACACTGCCTGAACACCACTGCTCTGCCCTAAACCCTAAAACACCACCCCCAGCACGTCCCCCCACACTGCCAGAACACCACTGCTCTGCCCTAATTCCTAAAACACCACC
This sequence comes from Triturus cristatus, assembly GCF_964204655.1. Classification (NCBI taxonomy): domain Eukaryota; kingdom Metazoa; phylum Chordata; class Amphibia; order Caudata; family Salamandridae; genus Triturus; species Triturus cristatus. Next base: position 150,306 of record NW_028188165.1, on the reverse strand, counting down.
GCCAGCACGACCCCCTACACTGCCTGAACACCACTGCTCTGCCCTAAACCCTGAAACACCACCCCCAGCACGACCCCCTAAACGGCCCGAACACCACTGCACTGCCCTACACCCTGAAACACCACCCCCTGCAAGACCCCCTACACTTCCCGAACACCACTGCCCTAAACCCTGAAACGCCACCCTCTGCAAGACCCCGTACACTGCCCGAACACCACTGCTCTGCCCTAAACCCTGAAACACCAGTCCCAGCACGACCCCCTACACTGCCCGAACACCACTGCACTGCCCTAAACCCTGAAACACTAGCCCCAGCATGACCCCCTACACTGCCCGAACACCACTGCTCTGCCCTAAACCCTAAAACACCACTCCCAGCACGTCCCCCCACACTGCCAGAACACCACTGCTCTGCCCTAATTCCTAAAACACCACCGCCAGCATGACCCCCTACACTGCCTGAACACCACTGCTCTGCCCTAAACCCTGAAACACCACCCCCAGCACGACCCCCTACACTGCCTGAACACCACTGCACTGCCCTAAACCTTGAAACACCACCCCCAGCACGACCCCCTAAACGGCCCGAACACCACTGCACTGCCCTACACCCTGAAACACCACCCCCTGCAAGACCCCCTACACTTCCCGAACACCACTGCCCTAAACCCTGAAACGCCACCCTCTGCAAGACCCCGTACACTGCCCGAACACCACTGCTCTGCCCTAAACCCTGAAACACCAGTCCCAGCACGACCCCCTACACTGCCCGAACACCACTGCACTGCCCTAAACCCTGAAACACTAGCCCCAGCATGACCCCCTACACTGCCCGAACACCACTGCTCTGCCCTAAACCCTAAAACACCACCCCCAGCACGTCCCCCCACACTGCCAGAACACCACTGCTCTGCCCTAATTCCTAAAACACCACCGCCAGCATGACCCCCTACACTGCCTGAACACCACTGCTCTGCCCTAAACCCTGAAACACCACCCCCAGCACGTCCCCCTACACTGCCTGAACACCACTGCTCTACCCTAAACCCTGAAACACCAGCACGACCCCCTACACTGCCCGAACACCACTGTACTGCCCTAAACCCTGAAACACCAGAACCAGCACGACCCCTACACTGCCCGCACTCCACTGCACTGCCCTAAACCCTGAACCACCACCCCCAACACGACCCCCTACACTGCACGAACACCACTGCACTGCCCTAAACTGTGAAACACCACCCACAGGACGACCCCCTATACTACCCACACACCACTGCACTGCCCTAAACCCTGAAACACCACCCCCAGCACGACCCCCTACACTTCCTGAATACCACTGCCCTAAGCCCTGAAACGCCACCCTCTGCAAGACCCCATACCCTGCCCGAACACCATTGCACTGCCCTAAACCCTGAAACGTCACCTCCAGCAAGACCCCCTACACTGCCCGAACACCACTGCCCTAAACCCTGAAACGCCACCCCCTGCAAGACCCTCTACACTGCCCGAACACCACTGCACCTCTGCCCTAAACCATGAAATGCCACCCTCTGCAAGACCCCCTGCACTGCCCGAACACCACTGCACTGCCATAAACCCTGAAACACCACCCCCAGCATGACCCCCTACACTGCCCGAACACCACTGCTCTACCATAAACCCTAAAACACCAGCCCCAGCACGACCCCCTACACTGCCCGAACACCACTGCACTGCCCTAACCCTAAAACACCAGTCCCAGTACGAGCCCCTACACTGCCCGAACACCACTGCACTGCCCTAAACCCTGAAACACCACCCCAGCACGACCCCCTACACTGCCTGAACACCACTGCACTGCCTAAACCCTAAAACACTACCCCCAGCACGACCCCCCACACTGCCCGAACACCACTTCACTGCCATAAACCCTAAAACACCACTCCCTGCACGACACCCTACACTACCGGAAAACCACTGCACTACCCTAAAACACCACCCCCAATATGACCCTCAACACTGCCCGAACAGCACTGCACTACCCTAATCCATAAAACACCAGCCCCAGCACGTCCCCCTACACTGCCCGAACACCACTGCACTGCCCTAACCCTAAAACACCAGCCCCAGCACGACCCCGCACACTGCCCGAACACCACTGCACTGACCTAAACCCTGAAACACCAACCCTAGCACAACCCCCTACACTGCCTGAACACCACTGCTCTGCCCTAAACCCTGAAACACCACCCCAGCACTTCCCCCTACATTGCCTGAACACCACTCCTCTGCCCTAAACCCTGAAACACCAGCACAACGCCCTAAACTGCCCGAACACCACAGTACTGCCCTAAACCCTGAAACTCCAGCCCCAGCACGACTCCCTACACTGCCCGTACACCACTGCACTGCCCTAAACCCTAAAACACCACCCCCAGCATGACCCCCTACACTGCCCGAACACCACTGCACTGCCCTAAACCCTGAAACAACACCCCAAGCACGACCCCCTACACTACCTGCACACCACTGCACTACCCTAAACCCTGAAACACCAGCCCCAGCACGACCCTCTACACTGCCCGAACACCACTGCACTGCCCTAAAACCTGAAACACCACTCCCTTCACGTCCCCCTACACTGCCCGAACACCACTGCACTGTCCTAAACCCTGAAACACCATTCTCAGGATGACCCCCTACACTGCTCAAACACCACTGCTCTGCCCTAAACCCTAAAACACCACCCCAGTACGTCCCCCCACACTGCCAGAACACCACTGCTCTGCCCTAATTCCTGAAACACCACTGCCAGCACGACTCCCTACACTGCCTGAACACCACTGCTCTGCCCTAAACCCTGAAACACCACCCCCAGCATGTCCCCCTACACTGCCTGAACACCACTGCTCTACCCTAAACCCTGAAACACCAGCACGACCCCCTACACTGCCCGAACAAAACTGTACTGCCCTAAACCCTGAAACACCAGAACCAGCACGACCCCCCACACTGCCCGCACACCACTGCACTGCCCTAAACCCTGAACCACGACCCCCAACACAACCCCCTACACTGCACGAACACCACTGCACTGCCCTAAACCGTGAAACACCACCCACAGCACGACCCCCTATACTACCCACACACCACTGCACTGCCCTAAACCCTGAAACACCACCCCCAGCACGCCCCCCTACACTGCCCAAACACCACTGCACTGCCTAAACCCTGAAACACCACCCCCTGCAAGACCCCCTACACTTCCCGAATACCACTGCCCTAAACCCTGAAACGCCACCCTCTGCAAGACCCCATACCCTGCCCGAATACCATTGCACTGCCCTAAACCCTGAAACGCCACCCCCAGCACGACCCCGTACACTGCCCGAACACCACTGCTCTGCCCTAAACCCTGAAAAACCAGTCCCAGCACGACCCCCTAGACTGCCCGAACTCCACTGCACTGCCCTAAACCCTGAAACACTAGCCCCAGCACGACCCCCTACACTGCCCGAACACCACTGCACTGCCCTAAACCCTGAAACACCAGCATCAGCATGACCCCCTAAATTGCCCGAACACCACTGCACTGCCCTAAACCCTGAAACACTAGCCCCAGCATGACCCCCTACACTGCCTGAAAACCACTGCTCTGCCCTAAACCCTAAAACACCACCCCCAGCACGTCCCCCCACACTGCCAGAACACCACTGCTCTGCCCTAATTCCTAAAACACCACCACCAGCACGACCCCCTACACTGCCTGAACACCACTGCTCTGCCCTAAACCCTGAAACACCACCCCCAGCACGTCCCCCTACACTGCCTGAACACCACTGCTCTACCCTAAACCCTGAAACACCAGCACGACCACCTACACTGCCCGAACACCACTGTACTGCCCTAAACCCTGAAACACCAGAACCAGCACGACCCCCTACACTGCCCGCACTCCACTGCACTGCCCTAAACCCTGAACCACCACCCCCAACACGACCCCCTACACTGCCCGAACACCACTGCACTGCCCTAAACTGTGAAACACCACCCACAGGACGACCCCCTATTCTACCCACACACCACTGCACTGCCCTAAACCCTGAAATGCCACCCCCAGCATGACCCCTACACTGCACGAACACCACTGCACTGCCCTAAACCTTGAAACACCACCCCAGCACGACCCCCTAAACTGCCCGAACACCACTGCACTGCCCTAAACCCTGAAACACCACCCCCTGCAAGACCCCCTACACTTCCCGAATACCACTGCCCTAAACCCTGAAACGCCACCCTCTGCAAGACCCCCTACACTGCCCGAACACCACTGCACTGACATAAACCCTGAAACACCACCCCCAGCATGACCCCCTACACTGCCCGAACACCACTGCTCTACCATAAACCCTAAAACACCAGCCCCAGCACGACCCCCTACACTGCCCGAACACCACTGCACTGCCCTAACCCTAAAACACCAGTCCCAGTACGAGTCCCTACACTGCCCGAACACCACTGCACTGCCCTAAACCCTGAAACACCACCCCAGCACGACCCCCTACACTGCCTGAACACCACTGCACTGCCCTAAACCCTAAAACACTACCCCCAGCACGACCCCCCACACTGCCCGAACACCACTTCACTGCCATAAACCCTAAAACACCACTCCCTGCACGACACCCTACACTACCGGAAAACCACTGCACTACCCTAAAACACCACCCCCAATATGACCCTCAACACTGCCCGAACAGCACTGCACTACCCTAAACCATAAACACCAGCCCCAGCACGTCCCCCTACACTGCCCGAACACCACTGCACTGCCCTAACTCTAAAACACCAGCCCCAGCACGACCCCGCAAACTGCCCGAACACCACTGCACTGACCTAAACCCTGAAACACCAACCCTAGCATAACCCCCTACACTGCCTGAACACCACTGCTCTGCCCTAAACCCTGAAACACCACCCCAGCACTTCCCCCTACATTGCCTGAACACCACTGCTCTGCCCTAAACCCTGAAACACCAGCACGACGCCCTAAACTGCCCGAACACCACAGCACTGCCCTAAACCCTGAAACTCCAGCCCCAGCACGACTCCCTACACTGCCCGTACACCACTGCACTGCCCTAAACCCTGAAACACCACCCCCAGCATGACCCCCTACACTGCCCGAACACCACTGCACTGCCCTAAACCCTGAAACAACACCCCGAGCACGACCCCCTACACTACCTGCACACCACTGCACTGCCCTAAACCCTGAAACACCAGCCCCAGCACGACCCTCTACACTGCCCGAACACCACTGCACTGCCCTAAACCCTGAAACACCACTCCCTTCACGTCCCCCTACACTGCCCGAACACCACTGCACTGTCCTAAACCCTGAAACACCATTCCCAGGATGACCCCCTACACTGCTCAAACACCACTGCTCTGCCCTAAACCCTAAAACACCACCCCCAGCACGTCCCCCCACACTGCCCGTACACCACTGCACTGCCCTAAACCCTGAAACACCACCCCCAGCATGACCCCCTACACTGCCCGAACACCACTGCACTGCCCTAAACCCTGAAACAACACCCCGAGCACGACCCCCTACACTACCTGCACACCACTGCACTGCCCTAAACCCTGAAACTCCAGCCCCAGCACGACTCCCTACACTGCCCGTACACCACTGCACTGCCCTAAACCCTGAAACACCACCCCCAGCATGACCCCCTACACTGCCCGAACACCACTGCACTGCCCTAAACCCTGAAACAACACCCCGAGCACGACCCCCTACACTACCTGCACACCACTGCACTGCCCTAAACCCTGAAACACCACCCCCAGCACGACCCCCTACACTGCCCAAACACCACTGCACTGCCTAAACCCTGAAACACCACCCCCTGCAAGACCCCCTACACTTCCCGAATACCACTGCCCTAAACCCTGAAACGCCACCCTCTGCAAGACCCCATACCCTGCCCGAATACCATTGCACTGCCCTAAACCCTGAAACGCCACCCCCAGCACGACCCCGTACACTGCCCGAACACCACTGCTCTGCCCTAAACCCTGAAAAACCAGTCCCAGCACGACCCCCTAGACTGCCCGAACTCCACTGCACTGCCCTAAACCCTGAAACACTAGCCCCAGCACGACCCCCTACACTGCCCGAACACCACTGCACTGCCCTAAACCCTGAAACACCAGCATCAGCATGACCCCCTAAATTGCCCGAACACCACTGCACTGCCCTAAACCCTGAAACACTAGCCCCAGCATGACCCCCTACACTGCCTGAAAACCACTGCTCTGCCCTAAACCCTAAAACACCACCCCCAGCACGTCCCCCCACACTGCCAGAACACCACTGCTCTGCCCTAATTCCTAAAACACCACCACCAGCACGACCCCCTACACTGCCTGAACACCACTGCTCTGCCCTAAACCCTGAAACACCACCCCCAGCACGTCCCCCTACACTGCCTGAACACCACTGCTCTACCCTAAACCCTGAAACACCAGCACGACCACCTACACTGCCCGAACACCACTGTACTGCCCTAAACCCTGAAACACCAGAACCAGCACGACCCCCTACACTGCCCGCACTCCACTGCACTGCCCTAAACCCTGAACCACCACCCCCAACACGACCCCCTACACTGCCCGAACACCACTGCACTGCCCTAAACTGTGAAACACCACCCACAGGACGACCCCCTATTCTACCCACACACCACTGCACTGCCCTAAACCCTGAAATGCCACCCCCAGCATGACCCCTACACTGCACGAACACCACTGCACTGCCCTAAACCTTGAAACACCACCCCAGCACGACCCCCTAAACTGCCCGAACACCACTGCACTGCCCTAAACCCTGAAACACCACCCCCTGCAAGACCCCCTACACTTCCCGAATACCACTGCCCTAAACCCTGAAACGCCACCCTCTGCAAGACCCCCTACACTGCCCGAACACCACTGCACTGACATAAACCCTGAAACACCACCCCCAGCATGACCCCCTACACTGCCCGAACACCACTGCTCTACCATAAACCCTAAAACACCAGCCCCAGCACGACCCCCTACACTGCCCGAACACCACTGCACTGCCCTAACCCTAAAACACCAGTCCCAGTACGAGTCCCTACACTGCCCGAACACCACTGCACTGCCCTAAACCCTGAAACACCACCCCAGCACGACCCCCTACACTGCCTGAACACCACTGCACTGCCCTAAACCCTAAAACACTACCCCCAGCACGACCCCCCACACTGCCCGAACACCACTTCACTGCCATAAACCCTAAAACACCACTCCCTGCACGACACCCTACACTACCGGAAAACCACTGCACTACCCTAAAACACCACCCCCAATATGACCCTCAACACTGCCCGAACAGCACTGCACTACCCTAAACCATAAACACCAGCCCCAGCACGTCCCCCTACACTGCCCGAACACCACTGCACTGCCCTAACTCTAAAACACCAGCCCCAGCACGACCCCGCAAACTGCCCGAACACCACTGCACTGACCTAAACCCTGAAACACCAACCCTAGCATAACCCCCTACACTGCCTGAACACCACTGCTCTGCCCTAAACCCTGAAACACCACCCCAGCACTTCCCCCTACATTGCCTGAACACCACTGCTCTGCCCTAAACCCTGAAACACCAGCACGACGCCCTAAACTGCCCGAACACCACAGCACTGCCCTAAACCCTGAAACTCCAGCCCCAGCACGACTCCCTACACTGCCCGTACACCACTGCACTGCCCTAAACCCTGAAACACCACCCCCAGCATGACCCCCTACACTGCCCGAACACCACTGCACTGCCCTAAACCCTGAAACAACACCCCGAGCACGACCCCCTACACTACCTGCACACCACTGCACTGCCCTAAACCCTGAAACACCAGCCCCAGCACGACCCTCTACACTGCCCGAACACCACTGCACTGCCCTAAACCCTGAAACACCACTCCCTTCACGTCCCCCTACACTGCCCGAACACCACTGCACTGTCCTAAACCCTGAAACACCATTCCCAGGATGACCCCCTACACTGCTCAAACACCACTGCTCTGCCCTAAACCCTAAAACACCACCCCCAGCACGTCCCCCCACACTGCCAGAACACCACTGCTCTGCCCTAATTCCTGAAACACCACTGCCAGCACGACTCCCTACACTGCCTGAACACCACTGCTCTACCCTAAACCCTGAAACACCAGCACGACCCCCTACACTGCCCGAACAAAACTGTACTGCCCTAAACCCTGAAACACCAGAACCAGCACGACCCCCCACACTGCCCGCACACCACTGCACTGCCCTAAACCCTGAACCACGACCCCCAACACGACCCCCTACACTGCACGAACACCACTGCACTGCCCTAAACCGTGAAACACCACCCACAGCACGACCCCCTATACTACCCACACACCACTGCACTGCCCTAAACCCTGAAACACCACCCCCAGCACGACCCCCTACACTGCCCAAACACCACTGCACTGCCTAAACCCTGAAACACCACCCCCTGCAAGACCCCCTACACTTCCCAAATACCACTGCCCTAAACCCTGAAATGCCACCCTCTGCAAGACCCCATACCCTGCCCGAATACCATTGCACTGCCCTAAACCCTGAAACGCCACCCCCAGCACGACCCCGTACACTGCCCGAACACCACTGCTCTGCCCTAAACCCTGAAAAACCAGTCCCAGCACGACCCCTACACTGCCCGAACTCCACTGCACTGCCCTAAACCCTGAAACACTAGCCCCAGCACGACCCCCTACACTGCCCGAACACCACTGCACTGCCCTAAACCCTGAAACACCAGCAGCAGCATGACCCCCTAAATTGCCCGAACACCACTGCACTGCCCTAAACCCTGAAACACTAGCCCCAGCATGACCCCCTACACTGCCTGAACACCACTGCTCTGCCCTAAACCCTAAAACACCACCCCCAGCACGTCCCCCCACACTGCCAGAACACCACTGCTCTGCCCTAATTCCTAAAACACCACCGCCAGCACGATCCCCTACACTGCCTGAACACCACTGCTCTGCCCTAAACCCTGAAACACCACCCCCAGCACGTCCCCCTACACTGCCTGAACACCACTGCTCTACCCTAAACCCTGAAACACCAGCACGACCCCCTACACTGCCCGAACACCACTGTACTGCCCTAAACCCTGAAACACCAGAACCAGCACGACCCCCTACACTGCCCGCACTCCACTGCACTGCCCTAAACCCTGAACCACCACCCCCAACACGACCCCCTACACTGCACGAACACCACTGCACTGCCCTAAACTGTGAAACACCACCCACAGGACGACCCCCTATACTACCCACACACCACTGCACTGCCCTAAACCCTGAAACGCCACCCCCAGCACGACCCCTACACTGCACGAACACCACTGCACTGCCCTAAACCTTGAAACACCATCCCCAGCACGACCCCCTAAACTGCCCGAACACCACTGCTCTGCCCTAAACCCTGAAACACCACCCCCTGCAAGACCCCCTACACTTCCCGAATACCACTGCCCTAAACCCTGAAACGCCACCCTCTGCAAGACCCCATACTCTGCCCGAACACCATTGCACTGCCCTAAACCCTGAAACGCCACCCCCAGCATGACCCCGTACACTGCCCGAACACCACTGCTCTGCCCTAAACCCTGAAACACCAGTCCCAGCACGACCCCCTACACTGCCCGAACTCCACTGCACTGCCCTAACCCTGAAACACTAGCCCCAGCACGACCCCCTACACTGCCCGAACACCACTGCACTGCCCTAAACCCTGAAACACCAGCCCCAGCATGACCCCCTAAATTGCCCGAACACCACTGCACTGCCCTAAACCCTGAAACACCACCCCCTGCAAGACCCCCTACACTTCCCAAATACCACTGCCCTAAACCCTGAAATGCCACCCTCTGCAAGACCCCATACCCTGCCCGAGTACCATTGCACTGCCCTAAACCCTGAAACACCACCCCCAGCACGACCCCCTACACTGCCCAAACACCACTGCACTGCCTAAACCCTGAAACACCACCCCCTGCAAGACCCCCTACACTTCCCAAATACCACTGCCCTAAACCCTGAAATGCCACCCTCTGCAAGACCCCATACCCTGCCCGAATACCATTGCACTGCCCTAAACCCTGAAACGCCACCCCCAGCACGACCCCGTACACTGCCCGAACACCACTGCTCTGCCCTAAACCCTGAAAAACCAGTCCCAGCACGACCCCTACACTGCCCGAACTCCACTGCACTGCCCTAAACCCTGAAACACTAGCCCCAGCACGACCCCCTACACTGCCCGAACACCACTGCACTGCCCTAAACCCTGAAACACCAGCAGCAGCATGACCCCCTAAATTGCCCGAACACCACTGCACTGCCCTAAACCCTGAAACACTAGCCCCAGCATGACCCCCTACACTGCCTGAACACCACTGCTCTGCCCTAAACCCTAAAACACCACCCCCAGCACGTCCCCCCACACTGCCAGAACACCACTGCTCTGCCCTAATTCCTAAAACACCACCGCCAGCACGACCCCCTACACTGCCTGAACACCACTGCTCTGCCCTAAACCCTGAAACACCACCCCCAGCACGTCCCCCTACACTGCCTGAACACCACTGCTCTACCCTAAACCCTGAAACACCAGCACGACCCCCTACACTGCCCGAACACCACTGTACTGCCCTAAACCCTGAAACACCAGAACCAGCACGACCCCCTACACTGCCCGCACTCCACTGCACTGCCCTAAACCCTGAACCACCACCCCCAACACGACCCCCTACACTACACGAACACCACTGCACTGCCCTAAACTGTGAAACACCACCCACAGGACGACCCCCTATACTACCCACACACCACTGCACTGCCCTAAACCCTGAAACGCCACCCCCAGCACGACCCCTACACTGCACGAACACCACTGCACTGCCCTAAACCTTGAAACACCATCCCCAGCACGACCCCCTAAACTGCCCGAACACCACTGCACTGCCCTAAACCCTGAAACACCACCCCCTGCAAGACCCCCTACACTTCCCGAATACCACTGCCCTAAACCCTGAAACGCCACCCTCTGCAAGACCCCATACTCTGCCCGAACACCATTGCACTGCCCTAAACCCTGAAACGCCACCCCCAGCATGACCCCGTACACTGCCCGAACACCACTGCTCTGCCCTAAACCCTGAAACACCAGTCCCAGCACGACCCCCTACACTGCCCGAACTCCACTTCACTGCCCTAACCCTGAAACACTAGCCCCACCACGACCCCCTACACTGCCCGAACACCACTGCACTGCCCTAAACCCTGAAACACCAGCCCCAGCATGACCCCCTAAATTGCCCGAACACCACTGCACTGCCCTAAACCCTGAAACACCACCCCCAGCATGCCCCCATACACTGCCCGAACACCACTGCACTGCCCTAAACCCTGAAACACCACCCCAGCACGAACCCCACACTGCCCAAACACCACTGCACTGCCCTAAACCCTGAAACGCCACCCCCAGCAAGACCCCCTACACTGCCTGAACACCACTGCCCTAAACCCTGAAACGCCACCTCCAGCAAGACACCCTAGACTGCCCGAACACCACTGCCCTAAACCCTGAAACGCCACCCCCTGCAAGACCCTCTACACTGCCCGAACACCACTGCACCACTGCCCTAAACCCTGAAATGCCACCCCCTGCAAGACCCCCTACATTGCCTGAACACCACTGCACTGCCCTAAACCCTGAAACACCACTCCCAGCATGACCCCTACACTGCCCGAACACCACTGCACTGCCATAAACCCTGAAACACCAACCCCAGCATGACCCCCTACACTGCCCGAACACCACTTCACTGCCCTAAACCCTAAAACACTACCCCCAGCAAGACACCCTACACTACCTGAACACCACTGCACTACCCTAAAATGCCACCTCCAGCAAGACCCCCTACACTGCCCGAACACCACTGCCCTAAACCCTGAAACGCCACCCCCTGCAAGACCCTCTACACTGCCCGAACACCACTGCACCACTGCCCTAAACCATGAAATGCCACCCTCTGCAAGACCCCCTACACTGCCCGAACACCACTGCACTGCCATAAACCCTGAAACACCACCCCCAGCACGACCCCCTACACTGCCTGAACACCACTGCTCTACCATAAACCCTAAAACACCAGCCCCAGCATGACCCCCTACACTGCCCGAACACCACTTCACTGCCCTAACCCTAAAACACCAGCTTCAGTACGACCCCCTACACTGCCCGAACACCACTGCACTGCCCTAAACCCAAAAACACCAGCCCCAGCATGACCCCTCACACTGCCCGAACACCACTGCACGGCCCCAAACCCCGAAACACCAGCCCCAGCACAACCCCCTACACTGCCCGAACTCCACTGCACTGCCCTAAACCCTGAAACACTAGCCCCAGCACGACCCCCTACACTGCCCGAACACCACTGCACTGCCCTAAACCCTGAAACTCCAGCCCCAGCATGACCCCCTAAATTGCCCGAACACCACTGCACTGCCCTAAACCCTGAAACACCACCCCAGCACGACCCCTACACTGCCGGAACACCTCTGCACTGCCCTGAAACCTGAAACACCACCCCCAGCGAAACCCCTTACACTGCCTGAACACAACTGCCCTAAACCCTTAAACACCACCCACAGCAAGACCCCCTACAATGCCCGAACACCACTGCACTGCCCTAAACCATGAAACACCAGCCCCAGCACGACCACCTACACTGCCCGAACACCACTGCACTGCCCTAAACCCTGAAACACCATCCCCAGCACGACCCCCTACACTGCCCGTACGCCACTGCACAGCCCTAAACCCTGAAACACCACCCCCTGCAAGACCCTCTACACTGCCCGAACACCACTGCACTGCCCTAAACCCTAAAACACCACTCCCAGCGTGACCCCCTACACTCCCCGATCACCACTGCACTGTCATAAACCCTGAAACACCACCCCCAGCATGACCCCATACACTGCCCGAACACCACTGCACTGCCCTAAACCCTAAAACACCACCCCCAGCACGACCCTCCCACACTGCCCGAACACCACCACTTCACTGCCCTAATCCCTAAAACACTACCCCCAGAAAGACACCCTACACTACCTGAACACCACTGCACTACCCTAAAACGCCACCTCCAGCAAGTCCCCCTACACTGACCGAACACCACTGCACCACTGCCCTAAACCCTGAAATGCCACCCTCTGCAAGACCCCCTACACTGCCCGAACACCACTGCACTGCCATAAACCCTGAAACACCAGCCCCAGCATGAACCCCTGCACTGTCCGAACACCACTGCACTGGCCTATACCTAAAACACCAGCCCCAGTACGACCCCCTACAGTGACCGAACACCACTGCACTGCCCTAAACCCAAAAACACCAGCCCCAGCACGACCCCTCACACTGCCCGAACACCACTGCACGGCCCCAAACCCCAAAACACCAGCCCCAGCACGACCCCCTACACTGCCCGAACTCCACAGCACTGCCCTAAACCCTGAAACACTCGTCCCAGCACGACCCCCCACACTGCCCGAACACCACTGCACTGCCCTAAACCCTGAAACACCAGCCCCAGCATGACCCCCTAAATTGCCCGAACACCACTGCACTGCCCTAAACCCTGAAACACCAGCTCCAGCACGACCCCCTACACTGCCCGAACACCACTGCACTGCCCTAAACCCTAAAACACCACCCCAGCACGACCCCCTACACTGCCCAAACACCACTGCACTGCGCTAAACCCTGAAACGCCACCCCCAGCAAGACCCACTACACTGCCTGAACACCACTGCCCTAAACCCTGAAACGCCACCTCCAGCAAGACCACCTACACTGCCCGAACACCACTGCCCTAAACCCTGAAACGCCACCCCCTGCAAGACCCTCTACACTGCCCGATCACCACTGCACCACTGCCCTAAACCCTGAAATGCCACCCCCTGCAAGACCCCCTACATTGCCTGAACACCACTACACTGCCCTAAACCCTGAAACACCACTCCCAGCATGACCCCCTACACTGCCCGAACACCACTGCACTGCCATAAATCTTAAAACACCATCCCCAGCACGTCCCCCAACACTGCCTGAACACCACTGCTCAGCCCTAAACCCTGAAACACCAGCACAACCCCCTACACTGCCCGAACACCACTGCACTGCCCTAAACCCTGAAACACCATCCCCAGCACGACCCCCTACACTGCCCTCACGCCACTGCGCTGCCCTAATCCCTGAAACACCACCCCCAGCAAGACCCCCTACACTGCCCGAACACCAGTGCTCAAAACCCTGAAACGCCACCCACTGCAAGACCCTCTACACTGCCCGAACACCACTGCAGTATTGCCCTGAACCCAAAAACTCCACCCCCTGCAAGACCCCCTACACTGCCCGAACACCACTGCACTGCCCTAAACCCTGAAACATCACCCTGAGCACGACTCCTACACTGCCCGAACACCACTGCACTGCCTTAAACCCTGAAATACCACCCCCAACACAACCCCCCACACTGCCCGAACACCACTGCACTGCCCTAAACCCTAAAACACCACCCCATCATGACACCCTGCACTGCTCGAACACCACTGCACTGCCCTAAACCCTGAAACACCACCCCAGCACGACCCCTTACACTGCCAGAACACCACTGCACTGCCCTAAACCCTAAAACACTACCCCCAGCATGACCCCTCACACTGCTCGAACACCACTTCACTCCTCTAAACCCTAAAACACCACCCCCTGCACGACACCCTACACTGCCCGAACACCACTGCACTACCCTAAACCATAAAACACCATCCCCAGCATGACCCCCTACACTGCCCGAACACCACTGCACTGCCCTAACCTTAAATCACCAGCCCAGCACGACCCCTCACACTGCCATAACACCACTGCATGGCCCTAAACCCTGAAACACCACCCCCTGCACGACACCCTACACTGCCCGAACACCACTGCCCTACCCTAAACCATAAAACACCAGCCCCAGCACGACCCCCTACACTGCCCGAACACCACTGCACTGCCCTAAACCCTGAAACACCACCCCAGCACGACCCCCTACACTGCCCAAACACCACTGCACTGCACTAAACCCTGAAACGCCACCCCCAGCAAGACCCACTACACTGCCTGAACACCACTGCCCTAAACCCTGAAACGCCACCTCCAGCAAGACCCCCTACACTGCCCGAACACCACTGCCCTAATCCCTGAAACGCCACCCCCTGCAAGACCCTATACACTGCCCGATCACCACTGCACCACTGCCCTAAACCCTGAAATGCCACCCCCTGCAAGACCCCCTACATTGCCTGAACACCACTGCACTGCCCTAAACCCTGAAACACCACTCCCAGCATGACCCCCTAAACTGCCCGAACACCACTGCACTGCCATAAACCCTAAAACACCATCCCCAGCACGTCCCCTAACACTGCCTGAACACCACTGCTCTGCCCTAAACCCTGAAATACCAGCACGACCCCCTACACTGCCCGAACACCACTGCACTGCCCTAAACCCTGAAACACCATCCCCAACACGACCCCTACACTGCCCTCACGCCACTGCGCTGCCCTAAACCCTGAAATACCACCCCCAGCAAGACCCCCTACACTGCCCGAACACCAGTGCTCTAAACCCTGAAACGCCACCCCCTGCAAAGACCCTCTACACTGCCCGAACACCACCGCAGCACTGCCCTGAATCCAAAAACTCCACCCCCTGCAAAACCCCCTACACTGCCCGAACACCACTGCACTGCCCTAAACCCTGAAACATCACCCCCAGCACGACTCCTACACTGCCCGAACACCACTGAACTGCCCTAAACCCTGAAATACCACCCCCAACACAACCCCCCACACTGCCCGAACACCACTACACTGCCCTAAACCCTAAAACACCACCCCATCATGACACCCTACACTGCTCGAACACCACTGCACTACCCTAAACCCTGAAACACCACCCCAGCATGACCCCTTACACTGCCCGAACACTACTGCACTGCCCTAAACCCTAAAACACTACCCCCAGCATGACCCCTCACACTGCTCGAACACCACTTCACTCCTCTAAACCCTAAAACACCACCCCCTGCACGACACCCTACACTGCCCGAACACCACTGCACTACCCTAAACCATAAAACACCATCCCCAGCATGACCCCCTACACTGCCCGAACACCACTGCACTGCCCTAACCTTAAATCACCAGCCCAGCACGACCCCTCACACTGCCATAACACCACTGCATGGCCCTAAACCCTGAAACACCACCCCCTGCACGACACCCTACACTGCCCGAACACCACTGCCCTACCCTAAACCATAAAACACCAGCCCCAGCACGACCCCCTACACTGCCCGAACACCACTGCACTGCCCTAAACCCTGAAACACCACCCCAGCACGACCCCCTACACTGCCCAAACACCACTGCACTGCACTAAACCCTGAAACGCCACCCCCAGCAAGACCCACTACACTGCCTGAACACCACTGCCCTAAACCCTGAAACGCCACCTCCAGCAAGACCCCCTACACTGCCCGAACACCACTGCCCTAATCCCTGAAACGCCACCCCCTGCAAGACCCTATACACTGCCCGATCACCACTGCACCACTGCCCTAAACCCTGAAATGCCACCCCCTGCAAGACCCCCTACATTGCCTGAACACCACTGCACTGCCCTAAACCCTGAAACACCACTCCCAGCATGACCCCCTAAACTGCCCGAACACCACTGCACTGCCATAAACCCTAAAACACCATCCCCAGCACGTCCCCCAACACTGCCTGAACACCACTGCTCTGCCCTAAACCCTGAAATACCAGCACGACCCCCTACACTGCCCGAACACCACTGCACTGCCCTAAACCCTGAAACACCATCCCCAACACGACCCCTACACTGCCCTCACGCCACTGCGCTGCCCTAAACCCTGAAATACCACCCCCAGCAAGACCCCCTACACTGCCCGAACACCAGTGCTCTAAACCCTGAAACGCCACCCCCTGCAAGACCCTCTACACTGCCCGAACACCACCGCAGCACTGCCCTGAATCCAAAAACTCCACCCCCTGCAAAACCCCCTACACTGCCCGAACACCACTGCACTGCCCTAAACCCTGAAACATCACCCCCAGCACGACTCCTACACTGCCCGAACACCACTGAACTGCCCTAAACCCTGAAATACCACCCCCAACACAACCCCCCACACTGCCCGAACACCACTACACTGCCCTAAACCCTAAAACACCACCCCATCATGACACCCTACACTGCTCGAACACCACTGCACTACCCTAAACCCTGAAACACCACCCCAGCACGACCCCTTACACTGCCCGAACAATACTGCACTGCCCTAAACCCTAAAACACTACCCCAAGCATGACCCCCCACACTGCTCGAACACCATTTCACTCCCCTAAACCCTAAAACACCACCCCCTGCACAACACCCTACACTGCCCGAACACCACTGCACTACCCTAAACCATAAAACACCAGCCCCAGCATGACCCCCTACACTGCCCGAACACCACTGCACTGCCCTAACCTTAAATCACCAGCCCTTCACGACCCCTCACACTGCCATAACACCACTGCATGGCCCTAAACCCTGAAACAACACCCCCTGCACGACCCCCTACAGTGCCCAAACACCACTGCACTGCCCTCAACCCTGAAACACCACCCTCTGCACGACCCCCTACACTGCAAAAACACCACTGCTCTGCCCTAAACCCTAAAACACCATCCTCAGCATGTCCCCCTACACTGCCAGAACTCCACTGCACTGCCCTAATTCCTGAAACACCACCCCCAGCATGACCCCCTACACTGCCTGAACACCACTGCTCTGCCCTAAACCCTGAAACACCACCCCCAGCACGTCCCCCTACACCACCTGAACACCACTGCTCTGCCCTAAACCCTGAAACACCATCCCCAGCACGACCCCCTACACTGCCCACAGGCCACTGCACAGCCCTAAACCCTGAAACACCACCCCCAGCAAGACCCCCTACACTGCCCGAACACCACTGCTCTAAACCCTGAAACGCCACCCCCTGCAAGACCCTCTATACTGCCCGAACACCACTGCACTGCCCAAAACCCTAAAACACCACTCCCAGCGTGACCCCCTACACTCTCCGATCACCACTGCACTGCCATAAACCCTGAAACACCACCCCCAGCATGATCCCATACACTGCCCGAACACCACTGCACTGCCCTAAACCCTAAAACACCACCCCCAGCATGACCCCCCCACACTGCCCGAACACCACTTCACTGCCCTAAACCCTAAAACACTACCCCCAGCAAGACACCCTACACTACCTGAACACCACTGCACTACCCTAAAACGCCACCTCCAGCACGTCCCCCGACACTGCCCTAACACCACTGCACTAAACCCTGAAACGCCACCTCCTGCAAGACCCTCTACACTGCCCGAACACCACTGCACCACTGCCCTAAACACTGAAATGCCACCCTCTGCAAGACCCCCTACACTGCCCGAACACCACAGCACTGCCCTAAACCCTGAAACATCACCCCCAGCACGACTCCTAAACTGCCCGAACACCACTGCACTGCCCTAAACCCTGAAATACCACCCCCAACACAACCCCCCACAATGCCCGAACACCACTGCACTGCCCTAAACCCTAAAACACCACCCCATCATGACACCCTACACTGCTCGAACACCACTGCACTGCCCTAAACCCTGAAACACCACCCCAGCACGACCCCTTACACTGCCCAAACACCACTGCACTGCCGTAAACCCTAAAACACTACCCCCAGCATGACCCCCCACACTGCCCGAACACCACTTCACTCCCCTAAACCCTAAAACACCACCCACTGCACGACACCCTACACTAAAGGAACACCACTGCACTTCCCTAAAACACCACCCCTACCATGACCCTCAACACTGCCCGAACACCAATGCACTACCCTAAACCATAAGACACCAGCCCCAGCATGACCCCCTACACTGCCAGAACACCACTGCACTGCCCTAACCCTAAATCACCAGCCCCAGCACGACCCCTCACACTGCCCGAACACCACTGCATGGCCCTAAACCCTGAAACACCACCCCCTGCATGACCCCCTACAGTGCCCAAACACCACTGCACTGCCCTAAACCCTGAAACACCACCCCCTGCACGACCCCCTACACTGCCCGAACACCACTGCACTGCCCTGAACCCTGAAACACCACCCCCTGCACGATCCCCTACACTGCCCGAACACCACTGCACTGCCCTAAACCCTAAAAGGCCACCCCAGCACGTCCCCCTACACTGCCAGAACACCACTGCACTGCCCTAATTCCTGAAACACCACCCCCAGCACGACCCCTTACACTGCCCAAACACCACTGCACTGCCGTAAACCCTAAAACACTACCCCCAGCATGACCCCCCACACTGCCCGAACACCACTTCACTCCCCTAAACCCTAAAACACCACCCACTGCACGACACCCTACACTAAAGGAACACCACTGCACTTCCCTAAAACACCACCCCTACCATGACCCTCAACACTGCCCGAACACCAATGCACTACCCTAAACCATAAGACACCAGCCCCAGCATGACCCCCTACACTGCCAGAACACCACTGCACTGCCCTAACCCTAAATCACCAGCCCCAGCACGACCCCTCACACTGCCCGAACACCACTGCATGGCCCTAAACCCTGAAACACCACCCCCTGCATGACCCCCTACAGTGCCCAAACACCACTGCACTGCCTTAAACCCTGAAACACCACCCCCTGCACGACCCCCTACACTGCCCGAACACCACTGCACTGCCCTGAACCCTGAAACACCACCCCCTGCACGATCCCCTACACTGCCCGAACACCACTGCACTGCCCTAAACCCTGAAACACCACTCCCAGGACGAACCCCGACACTGCCCAAACACCACTGCTCTGCCCTAAACCCTAAAAGGCCACCCCAGCACGTCCCCCTACACTGCCAGAACACCACTGCACTGCCCTAATTCCTGAAACACCACCCCCAGCACGACCCACTACACTGCCTGAACATCACAGCTCTGCCTAAACCCTGAAACACCACCCCCAACACATCCCCCTACACTGCCTGAACACCACTGCTCTGCCCTAAACCCTGAAACACCAGCATGACCCCCTGCACTGCCCGAACACCACTGCACTGCCCTAAACCCTGAAACACCATCCCCAGCACGACCCCCTACACTGCCCGCTCACCACTGCACTGCCCTAAACCCTGAAACACCACCCCCAGCAAGACCCCCTACACTGCCCGAACACCACTGCTCTAAACCCTGAAACGCCACCCCCTGTAAGACCCTCTACACTGCCCGAACACCACTGCACCACTGCCCTGAACCCAAAAACGCCACCCCCTGTAAGACTCCCTACACTGCCCGAACACCACTGCACTGCCCTAAACCCTGAAACACCACTCCCAGCGTTACCCACTACACTGCCCGATCACCACTGCACTGCCCTAATTCCTGAAACACCACCCCCAGCACGACCCCCTACACTGCCTGAACACCACTGCTCTGCCCTAAACCCTGAAACACCACCCCAGCACATCCCCCTACACTGCCTGAACACCACTGCTCTGCCCTAAACCCTGAAACACCAGCACGACCGCCTACACTGCCCGAACACCACTGCACTGCCCTAAACCCTGAAACACCATCCCCATCACGACTCCTTACACTGCCCGCACACCACTGCGCTGCCCTAAACCCTGAAACACCACCCCCAGCAAGACCCCCTACACTGCTCGAACACCACTGCTCTAAACCCTGAAACGCCACCCCCTGTAAGACCCTCTACACTGCCCGAACACCCTCTACACTGCCCGAACACCACTGCACCACACCCCAGCATGACCCCATACACTGCCCGAACACCACTACACTGCCCTAAACCCTAAAACACCACCCCCAGTACGACCCCCCACACTGCCCGAACACCACTTCACTGCCCTAAACCCTAAAACACTACCCCCAGCAAGACACCCTACACTACCTGAACACCACTGCACTACCCTAAAACGCCACCTCCAGCAAGTCCCCCTACACTGCCTGAACACCACTGCCCTAAACCCTGAAACGCCACCCCCTGCAAGACCCCCTACACTGCCCGAACACCACTGTACTGCCATAAACCCTGAAACACCACCCCCAGCACGACCCCCTACACTGCCCGAACACCACTGCTCTTCCCTAAACCCTACAACACCAGCCCCAGAACGACCCCCTACACTGCCCAAACACCACTGCACTGCCCTAACCCTAAAACACCGGCCCCAGTACGACCCCCTACACTGCAGAACACCACTGCACTGCCCTAAACCCTAAAACACCAGCCCCAGCATGACCCCTCACACTGCCCAAACACCACTGCACGGCCCCAAACCCTGAAACACCAGCCCCAGCACGACCCCCTACACTGCCCGAACACCACTGCACTGTCGTAAACCCTGAAAGACCACCCCCAGCTCAACCCCCTACACTGCTCGAACACCACTGCTCTGCCCTAAACCCTCAAACACCACACCCAGCACATCTCCCTACATTGCCCAAACACTACTGCTTTGCCCTAAACTCTGAAACACCAGCACCAGAACAAAACCCTACACTGCCCGAACACCACTCATTTGCCCTGAACCTTGAAACACCACCCCCTGCACGACCCTCTACACTGCCTGAACACCACTGCACTGCCCTAAACCCTGAAACACCGCCCCTAGCAGGACCCCCTACACTGCCCGAACACCTCTGCACTGCCCTGAACCCTTAAACACCACCCCAGCACAACCCCCTACACTGCCCAAACACCACTGCACTACCCTAAACCCTGAAACACCACCCCCAGCACGACCCCCTACACTGCCCGAAAACCACTGCACTGCCCTAAACCCTGAAACACCACCCCAGCACGACCCCTACACTGCCCGAACACCTCTGCACTGCCCTGAAACCTGAAACACCACCCCCAGCGAAACCCCTTACACTGCCTGAACACAACTGCCCTAAACCCTTAAACACCACCCACAGCAAGACCCCCTACACTGCCCGAACACCACTGCACTGTCCTAAACCATGAAACACCAGCCCCAGCACGACCACCTACACTGCCCGAACACCACTGCACTGCCCTAAACCCTGAAACACCATCCCCAGCACGACCCCCTACACTGCCCGCACGCCACTGCACAGCCCTAAACCCTGAAACACCACCCCCTGCAAGACCCTCTACACTGCCCGAACACCACTGCACTGCCCTAAACCCTAAAACACCACTCCCAGCGTGACCCCCTACACTCCCCGATCACCACTGCACTGCCATAAACCCTGAAACACCACCCCCAGCATGACCCCATACACTGCCCGAACACCACTGCACTGCCCTAAACCCTAAAACACCACCCCCAGCACGACCCTCCCACACTGCCCGAACACCACTTCACTGCCATAATCCCTAAAACACTACCCCCAGCAAGACACCCTACACTACCTGAACACCACTGCACTACCCTAAAACGCCACCTCCAGCAAGTCCCCCTACACTGCCCGAACACCACTGCACTAAACCCTGAAACGCCACCTCCTGCAAGACCCTCTACACTGCCCGAACACCACAGCACTGCCCTAAACCCTGAAACATCACCCCCGCACGACTCCTAAACTGCCCGAACACCACTGCACTGCCCTAAACCCTGAAACACCACCCCCAACACAACCCCCCACAATGCCCGAACACCACTGCACTGCCCTAAACCCTAAAACACCACCCCATCATGACACCCTACACTGCTCGAACACCACTGCACTGCCCTAAACCTTGAAACACCACCCCAGCACGACCCTTTACACTGCCCGAACACCACTGCACTGCCCTAAACCCTAAAGCACTACCCCCAGCATGACCCCCCACACTGACCGAACACCACTTCACTCCCCTAAACCCTAAAACACCACCCCCTGCACGACACCCTACACTACCGGAACACCACTGCACTACCCTAAAACACCACCCCTACCATGACCCTCAAAACTGCCCGAACACCACTGCACTACCCTAAACCATAAGACACCAGCCCCAGCATGACCCCCTACACTGCCAGAACACCACTGCATGGCCCTAAACCCTGAAACACCACCCCCTGCACGACCCCCTACACTGCCCGAACACCACTGCACTGCCCAAAACCCTGAAACACCACTCCTGCACGATCCCCTACACTGCCCGAACACCACTGCACTGCCCTAAACCCTGAAACACCACTCCCAGGACAAACCCCGACACTGCCCAGACACCACTGCTCTGCCCTAAACCCTAAAAGGCCACCCCAGCACGTCCCCCTACACTGCCAGAACACCACTGCACTGCCCTAATTCCTGAAACACCACCCCCAGCACGACCCCCTACACTGCCTGAACACCACTGCTCTGCCCTAAACCCTGAAACACAACCCCCAGCACATCCCCCTACACTGCCCGAACACCACTGCATGGCCCTAAACCCTGAAACACCACCCCCTGCATGACCCCCTACAGTGCCCAAACACCACTGCACTGCCCTAAACCCTGAAACACCACCCCCTGCACGACCCCCTACACTGCCCGAACACAACTGCACTGCCCTAAACCCTGAAACACCACCCCCTGCACGATCCCCTACACTGCCCGAACACCACTGCACTGCCCTAAACCCTGAAACACCACTCCCAGGACGAACCCCGACACTGCCCAAACACCACTGCTCTGCCCTAAACCCTAAAAGGCCACCCCAGCACGTCCCCCTACACTGCCAGAACACCACTGCACTGCCCTAATTCCTGAAAGACCACCCCCAGCACGACCCCCTACACTGACTGAACACCACTGCTCTGCCCTAAACCCTGAAACACAACCCCCAGCACATCCCCCTACACTGCCTGAACACCACTGCTCTGCCCTAAACCCTGAAACACCAGCACGACCCCCTTCACTGCCCGAACACCATTGCACTGCCCTAAACCCTGAAACACCATCCCCAGCACGACCCCCTACACTGCCCTCACGCCACTGAACTGCCCTAAACCCTGAAACACCACCCCCAGCAAGACCCCCTACACTGCCCGAACACCACTGCTCTAAACCCTGAAACGCCACCCCCTGTAAGACCCTCTACACTGCCCGAACACCACTACACCACTGCCCTGAACCCAAAAACACCACCCCCTGCAAGACCCCCTACACTGCCCGAACACCACTGCACTGCCCTAAACCCTGAAACACCACTCCCAGCATGACCCACTACACTGCCCGATCACCACTGCACTGCCCTAATTCCTGAAACACCACACCCAGCACAACCCCTTACACTGCCTGAACGCCACTGCTCTGCCCTAAACCCTGAAACACCACCCCCAGCACATCCCCCTACACTGCCTGAACACCACTGCTCTGCCCTAAACCCTGAAACACCAGCACGACCGCATACACTGCCCGTACACCACTGCACTGCCCTAAACCCTGAAACACCATCCCCAGCATGGCTCCTTACACTGCCCGCACGCCACTGCGCTGCCCTAAACCCTGAAACACCACCCCAGCAAGACCCCCTACACTGCCCGAACACCACTGCTCTAAACACTAAAACGCCACCCCCTGTAAGACCCTTTACACTGCCCGAACACCCGCTACACTGCCCGAACACCACTGCACCACACCCCAGCATGACCCCATAAACTGCCGAACACCACTGCACTGCCCTAAACCCTAAAACACCACCCCCAGCACGACCCCCCACACTGCCCGAACACCACTTCACTGCCCTAAACCCTAAAACACTACCCCCAGCAAGACACCCTATACTACCTGAACACCACTGCACTACCCTAAAACGCCACCTCCAGCAAGTCCCCCTACACTGCCCGAACACCACTGCCCTAAACCCTGAAACGCCACCCCCTGCAAGACCCTCTACCCTGCCCGAACACCACTGCACCACTGCACCACTGCCCTAAACCCTGAAATGCCACCCTCTGCAAGACCCCCTACACTGCCCGAACACCACTGCACTGCCATAAACCCTGAAACACCACCCAGCACGACCCCCTACACTGCCCGAACACCACTGCTCTACCCTAAACCCTAAAACACCAGCCCCAGCACGACCCCCTACACTGCCCGAACACCACTGCACTGCCCTAACCCTAAAACACCAGCCCCAGTACGACCCCCTAAACTGCTGAACACCACTGCACTGCCCTAAATCCTAAAACACCAGCCCCAGCATGACCCCTCACACTGCCCGAACACCACTGCACGGCCCCAAACCCTGAAACACCAGCCCCGGCACGAACCCCTACACTGCCCGAACACCACTGCACTGTCGTAAACCCTGAAAGACCACCTCCAGCACAACCCCCTACACTGCCCGAACACCACTGCTCTGCCCTAAACCCTCAAACACCACACCCAGCACATCCCCCTACATTGCCCAAACACTACTGCTTTGCCCTAAACTCTGAAACACCAGCACCAGCACGAAACCCTACACTGCCCAAACACCACTCCTCTGCCCTAAACCTTGAAACACCACCCCCTGCACGACCCCCTACACTGCCTGAACACCACTGCACTGCCCTTAAACCTGAAACACCACCCCCAGCAAGACCCCCTACACTGCCCGAACACCTCTGCACTTCCCTGAACCCTTAAACACCACCCCAGCACGACCCCCTACACTGCCCGAACACCACTGCACTGCCCTAAACCCTGAAACACCACCCCCAGCACGACCCCCTACACTGCCCGAAAACCACTGCACTGCCCTAAACCCTGAAACACCACCCCAGCACGACCCCCTACACTGCCCGAACACCTCTGCACTGCCCTGAAACCTGAAACACCACCCCCAGTGAAACCCCTTACACTGCCTGAACACAACTGCCCTAAACCCTTAAACACCACCCACAGCAAGATCCCCTACACTGCCCGAACACCACTGCACTGCCCTAAATCCTAAAACACCAGCCCCAGCATGACCCCTCACACTGCCCGAACACCACTGCACGGCCCCAAACCCTGAAACACCAGCCCCGGCACGAACCCCTACACTGCCCGAACACCACTGCACTGTCGTAAACCCTGAAAGACCACCTCCAGCACAACCCCCTACACTGCCCGAACACCACTGCTCTGCCCTAAACCCTCAAACACCACACCCAGCACATCCCCCTACATTGCCCAAACACTACTGCTTTGCCCTAAACTCTGAAACACCAGCACCAGCACGAAACCCTACACTGCCCAAACACCACTCCTCTGCCCTAAACCTTGAAACACCACCCCCTGCACGACCCCCTACACTGCCTGAACACCACTGCACTGCCCTTAAACCTGAAACACCACCCCCAGCAAGACCCCCTACACTGCCCGAACACCTCTGCACTTCCCTGAACCCTTAAACACCACCCCAGCACGACCCCCTACACTGCCCGAACACCACTGCACTGCCCTAAACCCTGAAACACCACCCCCAGCACGACCCCCTACACTGCCCGAAAACCACTGCACTGCCCTAAACCCTGAAACACCACCCCAGCACGACCCCCTACACTGCCCGAACACCTCTGCACTGCCCTGAAACCTGAAACACCACCCCCAGTGAAACCCCTTACACTGCCTGAACACAACTGCCCTAAACCCTTAAACACCACCCACAGCAAGATCCCCTACACTGCCCGAACACCACTGCACTGCCCTAAACCATGAAACACCAGCACCAGCACGACCACCTACACTGCCCGAACACCACTACACTGCCCTAAACCCTGAAACACCAGCCCCAGCACGACCCCCTCCACTGCCCGAATGCCACTGCTCTAAACCCTGAAACGCCTTCCCCTGCAAGACCCTCTACACTGCCCGAACACCACTGCAACCATGCCCTAAACCCTGAAATGCCACCCTCTGCAAGACCCCCTATATTGCCCAAACACCACTTCACTGCCCTAAACCCTAAATCACCGGCCCCTGCACGACACCCTACACTACCGGAACACCACTGCACTACCCTAAAACACCACCCCCAGCATGACCCTCAACACAGCCCGAACACCACTGCACTGCCCTAACCCTAAAACACCAGCCCCAGCACGACCCCTCACACTGCCTGAACACCACTGCACTGCCCTGAACCCTTAAACACCACCCCCAGCGAGACCCCCTATACTGCCTGAACACCACTGCCCTAAACCCTGAAACACCACCCCAGCATGACCCCCTACACTGCCTGAAAACCACCTCACTGCCCTAAACCCTAAAACACCACCACCTGCACGACCACCTACACTGCCCAAACACCACTGCATTGCCCTAAACACTGAAACACCACTACCAGGACGACTCCCTACACTGCCCAAACACCACTGCTCTGCCCTAAACCCTAAAACACCATCTTCAGCACATCCCCCTACACTGCCAGAACACCACTACACTGCCCTAATTCCTGAAACACCACCCCCAGCACGTCCCCCTACACCACCTGAACACCACTGCTCTGCCCAAACCCTGAAACACCAGCACGACCCCCTTCACTGCCCGAACACAACTGCACTGCCCTAAACCCTAAAACCCCTAGCCCCAGCACGACCCGTTACACTGCCCGCACACCACTGCACTGCCCTAAACCCTGATACACCACCCCCAACACGACCCCCTACACTGCACGAAAACCACTGCACTACCTTAAACCCTGAAACACCACCCACAGCACGACCCCCTACACTACACGCACACCACTGCACTGCCCTAAACCCTGAAACACCACCCCAGCACGACCCCCTACACTGCCCGAACAACATTGCACTGCCCTAAACCCTGAAACACCAGCCCCAGCACGACCCCCTACACTGCCCGAACACCACTGCACTGCCCTAAACCCTGAAACACCATCCCCCTGCACGACCCCTTACACTGCCCGAACACCACTGCACTGCCATAAACCCTGAAAAACCACCCCCAGCAAGACCCCCTACACTGCCTGAATACCTCTGCACTGCCCTGAACTCTGAAACACCACCCCCAGCAGGACCCCCTACACTGCCTGAACACCACTGCCCTAATAACTGAAGCACCACCCCAGCAAGAACCCCTAGAATGTCCGAAAACCACTGCACTGCCCTAAACCCTGAAACACCACCCCCCGCATGGCCCCCTGCACTGCCCAAACACCACTGCACTGCCCTAAACCCTGAAACATCACCCCCTGCACGATCCCCTACACTGCCCGAACACCACTGCACTGCCCTAAACCCTGAAACACCACTCCCAGGACGAACCCCTACACTACCCAAACACCACTGCTCTGCCCTAAACCCTAAAACGCAACCCCAGCACGTCCCCCTACACTGCCAGAACACCACTGCACTGCCCTAATTCCTGAAACACCACCCCCTGCACGACCCCCTACACTGCCTGAACACCACTGCTCTGCCCTAAACCCTGAAACAGCACCCCCAGCATGGCCCCCTGCACTGCCCAAACACCACTGCACTGCCCTAAACCCTGAAACACCACCCCCTGCACAATCCCCTACACTGCCCGAACACCACTGCACTGCCCTAAACCCTGAAACACCACTCCCAGGACGAACCCCTACACTGCCCAAACACCACTGCTCTGCCCTAAACCCTAAAACGCCACCCCAGCACATCCCCCTACACTGCCAGAACACCACTGCACTGCCCTAATTCCTGAAACACCACCCACAGCATGACCCCCTACACTGCCTTAACACCACTGCTCTGCCCTAAACCCTGAAACACCACCCCCAGCACGTCCCCCTACACTGCCTGAACACCACTGCTCTGCCCTAAACCCTGAAACACCAGCATGACTCCCTACACTGCCCGAACACCACTGCACTGCCCTAAACCCTAAAACACTACCCCCAGCATGACCCCCCCACACTGCTCGAACACCATTTCACTCCCCTAAACCCTAAAACACCACCCCCTGCACGACACCCTACACTGCCCGAACACCACTGCACTACCCTAAACCATAAAACACCAGCCCCATCATGACCCCCTACACTGCCCGAACACCACTGCACTGCCCTAACCTTAAATCACCAGCCCAGCACGACCCCTCACACTGCCATAACACCACTGCATAGCCCTAAACCCTAAAACACCACCCCCAGCACGACCCCCCCACACTGCCTGAACACCACTGCACTGCCCTTAAACCTGAAACACCACCCCCAGCAAGACCCCCTACACTGCCCGAACACCTCTGCACTTCCCTGAACCCTTAAACACCACCCCAGCACGACCCCCTACACTGCCCGAACACCACTGCACTGCCCTAAACCCTGAAACACCACCCCCAGCACGACCCCCTACACTGCCCGAAAACCACTGCACTGCCCTAAACCCTGAAACACCACCCCAGCACGACCCCCTACACTGCCCGAACACCTCTGCACTGCCCTGAAACCTGAAACACCACCCCCAGTGAAACCCCTTACACTGCCTGAACACAACTGCCCTAAACCCTTAAACACCACCCACAGCAAGATCCCCTACACTGCCCGAACACCACTGCACTGCCCTAAACCATGAAACACCAGCACCAGCACGACCACCTACACTGCCCGAACACCACTACACTGCCCTAAACCCTGAAACACCAGCCCCAGCACGACCCCCTCCACTGCCCGAATGCCACTGCTCTAAACCCTGAAACGCCTTCCCCTGCAAGACCCTCTACACTGCCCGAACACCACTGCAACCATGCCCTAAACCCTGAAATGCCACCCTCTGCAAGACCCCCTATATTGCCCAAACACCACTTCACTGCCCTAAACCCTAAATCACCGGCCCCTGCACGACACCCTACACTACCGGAACACCACTGCACTACCCTAAAACACCACCCCCAGCATGACCCTCAACACAGCCCGAACACCACTGCACTGCCCTAACCCTAAAACACCAGCCCCAGCACGACCCCTCACACTGCCTGAACACCACTGCACTGCCCTGAACCCTTAAACACCACCCCCAGCGAGACCCCCTATACTGCCTGAACACCACTGCCCTAAACCCTGAAACACCACCCCAGCATGACCCCCTACACTGCCTGAAAACCACCTCACTGCCCTAAACCCTAAAACACCACCACCTGCACGACCACCTACACTGCCCAAACACCACTGCATTGCCCTAAACACTGAAACACCACTACCAGGACGACTCCCTACACTGCCCAAACACCACTGCTCTGCCCTAAACCCTAAAACACCATCTTCAGCACATCCCCCTACACTGCCAGAACACCACTACACTGCCCTAATTCCTGAAACACCACCCCCAGCACGTCCCCCTACACCACCTGAACACCACTGCTCTGCCCAAACCCTGAAACACCAGCACGACCCCCTACACTGCCCGAACACAACTGCACTGCCCTAAACCCTAAAACCCCTAGCCCCAGCACGACCCGTTACACTGCCCGCACACCACTGCACTGCCCTAAACCCTGATACACCACCCCCAACACGACCCCCTACACTGCACGAAAACCACTGCACTACCTTAAACCCTGAAACACCACCCACAGCACGACCCCCTACACTACACGCACACCACTGCACTGCCCTAAACCCTGAAACACCACCCCAGCACGACCCCCTACACTGCCCGAACAACATTGCACTGCCCTAAACCCTGAAACACCAGCCCCAGCACGACCCCCTACACTGCCCGAACACCACTGCACTGCCCTAAACCCTGAAACACCATCCCCCTGCACGACCCCTTACACTGCCCGAACACCACTGCACTGCCATAAACCCTGAAAAACCACCCCCAGCAAGACCCCCTACACTGCCTGAATACCTCTGCACTGCCCTGAACTCTGAAACACCACCCCCAGCAGGACCCCCTACACTGCCTGAACACCACTGCCCTAATAACTGAAGCACCACCCCAGCAAGAACCCCTAGAATGTCCGAAAACCACTGCACTGCCCTAAACCCTGAAACACCACCCCCCGCATGGCCCCCTGCACTGCCCAAACACCACTGCACTGCCCTAAACCCTGAAACATCACCCCCTGCACGATCCCCTACACTGCCCGAACACCACTGCACTGCCCTAAACCCTGAAACACCACTCCCAGGACGAACCCCTACACTACCCAAACACCACTGCTCTGCCCTAAACCCTAAAACGCAACCCCAGCACGTCCCCCTACACTGCCAGAACACCACTGCACTGCCCTAATTCCTGAAACACCACCCCCTGCACGACCCCCTACACTGCCTGAACACCACTGCTCTGCCCTAAACCCTGAAACAGCACCCCCAGCATGGCCCCCTGCACTGCCCAAACACCACTGCACTGCCCTAAACCCTGAAACACCACCCCCTGCACAATCCCCTACACTGCCCGAACACCACTGCACTGCCCTAAACCCTGAAACACCACTCCCAGGACGAACCCCTACACTGCCCAAACACCACTGCTCTGCCCTAAACCCTAAAACGCCACCCCAGCACATCCCCCTACACTGCCCGAACACCACTGCACTGCCCTAATTCCTGAAACACCACCCACAGCATGACCCCCTACACTGCCTTAACACCACTGCTCTGCCCTAAACCCTGAAACACCACCCCCAGCACGTCCCCCTACACTGCCTGAACACCACTGCTCTGCCCTAAACCCTGAAACACCAGCATGACTCCCTACACTGCCCGAACACCACTGCACTGCCCTAAACCCTAAAACACTACCCCCAGCATGACCCCCCCACACTGCTCGAACACCATTTCACTCCCCTAAACCCTAAAACACCACCCCCTGCACGACACCCTACACTGCCCGAACACCACTGCACTACCCTAAACCATAAAACACCAGCCCCATCATGACCCCCTACACTGCCCGAACACCACTGCACTGCCCTAACCTTAAATCACCAGCCCAGCACGACCCCTCACACTGCCATAACACCACTGCATAGCCCTAAACCCTAAAACACCACCCCCAGCACGACCCCCCCACACTGCCCAAACACCACTTCACTGCCCTAAACCCTAAAACACTACCCCCAGCAAGACACCCTACACCACCTGAACACCACTGCACTACCCTAGAACGCCACCTCCAGCACGTCCCCCTTCACTGCCCTAACACCACTGCACTAAACCCTGAAACGCCACCTCCTGCAAGACACTCTACACTGCCCGAACACCACTGCACTGCCCTAAACCCTAAAACACCACCCCCTGCACGACACCCTACACTGCCCGAACACCACTGCACTACCCTAAACCATAAAACACCAGCCACAGCATGACCCCCTACACTGCCCGAACACCACTGCACTGCCCTAACCTTAAATCACCAGCCCAGCACGACCCCTCACACTGCCATAACACCACTGCATGGCCCTAAACCCTGAAACACCACCCCCTGCACGACCCCCTACAGTGCCCAAACACCACTGCACTGCCCTCAACCCTGAAACACCACCCTCTGCACGACCCCCTACACTGCCCAAACACCACTGCTCTGCCCTAAACCCTAAAACACCATCCTCAGCATGTCCCCCTACACTGCCAGAACTCCACTGCACTGCCCTAATTCCTGAAACACCACCCCCAGCACGACCCCCTACACTGCCTGAACACCACTGCTCTGCCCTAAACCCTGAAACACCACCCCCAGCACGTCCCCCTACACCACCTGAACACCACTGCTCTGCCCTAAACCCTGAATCACCATCCCCAGCACGACCCCCTACACTGCCCGCACGTCACTGCACAGCCCTAAACCCTGAAACACCACCCCCAGCAAGACACCCTACACTACCTG
>NW_028188165.1:0-117000 GCF_964204655.1 Triturus cristatus | reverse complement strand
AACACCACTGCACTACCCTAAAACGCCACCTAAAGCACGTCCCCCTACACTGCCCTAACACCACTGCACTAAACCCTGAAACGCCACCTCCTGCAAGACCCTCTACACTGCCCGAACACCACTGCACCACTGCCCTAAACACTGAAATACCACCCTCTGCAAGACCCCCTCCACTGCCCGAACACCACAGCACTGCCCTAAACCCTGAAACATCACCCCAGCACGACTCCTAAACTGCCCGAACACCACTGCACTGCCCTAAACCCTAAAACACCACCCCATCATGACACCCTACATTGCTCGAACACCACTGCACTGCCCTAAACCCTGAAACACCACCCCAGCACGACCCCTTACACTGCCCGAACACCACTGCACTGCCGTAAACCCTAAAACACTACCCCCAGCATGACCCCCCACACTGCCCGAACACCACTTCACTCCCCTAAACCCTAAAACACCCCCCACTGCACGACACCCTACGCTAAAGGAACACCACTGCACTACCCTAAAACACCACCCCTACCATGACCCTCAACACTGCCCGAACACCAATGCACTACCCTAAACCATAAGACACCAGCCCCAGCATGACCCCCTACACTGCCAGAACACCACTGCACTGCCCTAACCCTAAATCACCAGCCCCAGCACAACCCCTCACACTGCCCGAACACCACTGCATGGCCCTAAACCCTGAAACACCACCCCCTGCATGACCCTCTACAGTGCCCAAACACCACTGCACTGCCCTAAACCCTGAAACACCTACCCCTGCACGACCCCCTACACTGCCCGAACACCACTGCACTGCCCTGAACCCTGAAACACCACCCCCTGCACGATCCCCTACACTGCCCGAACACCACTGCACTGCCCTAAACCCTGAAACACCACTCCCAGGACGAACCCCGACACTGCCCAAACACCACTGCTCTGCCCTAAACCCTAAAAGGCCACCCCAGCACGTCCCCCTACACTGCCAGAACACCACTGCACTGCCCTAATTCCTGAAACACCACCCCCAGCACGACCCCCTACACTGCCTGAACACCACTGCTCTGCCCTAAACCCTGAAACACCACCCCCAGCACATCCCCCTACACTGCCTGAACACCACTGATCTGCCCTAAACCCTGAAACACCAGCATGACCCCCTGCACTGCCCAAACACCACTGCACTGCCCTAAACCCTGAAACACCATCCCCAGCACGACCCCCTACACTGCCCGCACACCACTGCACTGCCCTAAACCCTGAAACACCACCCCCAGCAAGACCCTCTACACTGCCCGAACACCACTGCTCTAAACCCTGAAACGCCACCCCCTGTAAGACCCTCTACACTGCCCGAACACCACTGCACCACTGCCCTAAACCCAAAAACACCACCCCCTGCAAGACCCCCTACACTGCCCGAACACCACTGCACTGCCCTAAACCCTGAAACACCACTCCCAGCGTGACCCACTACACTGCCCGAACACCCTCTACACTGCCCGAACACCACTGCACCACACCCCAGCATGACCCCATACACTGCCCGAACACCACTGCACTGCCCTAAACCCTAAAACACCACCCCCAGCACGACCCCCCACTCTGCCCGAACACCACTTCACTGCCCTAAACCCTAAAACAGTACCCCCAGCAAGACACCCTACACTACCTGAACACCACTGCACTACCCTAAAACGCCACCTCCAGCAAGTCCCCCTACACTGCCCGAACACCACTGCCCTAAACCCTGAAACGCCACCCCCAGCACGACCTCCTACACTGCCCGAACACCACTGCTCTACCCTCAACCCTACAACACCAGCCCCAGAACGACCCCCTACACTGCCCAAACACCACTGCACTGCCCTAACCCTAAAACACCAGCCCCAGTACGACCCCCTACACTGCTGAACACCACTGCACTGCCCTAAACCCTAAAACACCAGCCCCAGCATGACCCCTCACACTACCCGAACACCACTGCATGGCCCCAAACCCTGAAACACCAGCCCCAGCACCACCCCCTACACTGCCCGAACACCACTGCACTGTCGTAAACCCTGAGAGACTACCCCCAGCACAACCCCCTACACTGCCCGAACACCACTGCTCTGCCCTAAACCCTCAAACACCACACCCAGCACATCCCCCTACATTGCCCAAACACTACTGCTTTGCCCTAAACTCTGAAACACCAGCACCAGCACGAAACCCTGCACTGCCCGAACACCACTCCTCTGCCCTGAACCTTGAAACACCACTCCCTGCACGACCCCCTACACTGCCTGAACACCACTGCACTGCCCTAAACCCTGAAACACCACCCCCAGCACGACCCCGTACACTGCCCGAACACCTCTGCACTGCCTTGAACCCTTAAACACCACCCCAGCACGACCCCCTACACTGCCCAAACACCACTGCACTGCCCTAAACCCTGAAACACCACCCCCAGCACGACCCCCTACACTGTCCAAAAACCACTGCATTGCCCTAAACCCTGAAACACCACACCAGCACGACCCCTACACTGCCCGAACACCTCTGCACTGCCCTGAAACCTGAAACACCACCCCCAGCGAAACCCCTTACACTGCCTGAACACAACTGCCCTAAACCCTTAAACACCACCCACAGCAAGACCCCCTACACTGCCCGAACACCACTGCACTGCCCTAAACCATGAAACACCAGCCCCAGCACGACCACCTACACTGCCCGAACACCACTGCACTGCCCTAAATCCTGAAACACCATCCCCAGCACGACCCCCTACCATGCCCGCACACCACTGCACAGCCCTAAACCCTGAAACACCACTCCCAGCAAGACCCCCTACACTGCCCGAACACCACTGCTCTAAACCCTGAAACGCCACCCCCTGCAAGACCCTCTACACTGCCCGAACACCACTGCACTGCCCTAAACCCTAAAACACCACTCCCAGCGTGACCCCCTACACTCCCCGATCACCACTGCACTGCCATAAACCCTGAAATACCACCCCCAGCATGACCCCATACACTGCCCGAACACCACTGCACTGCCCTAAACCCTAAAACACCACCCCCAGCACGACCCGCCCACACTGCCCGAACACCACTTCACTGCCCTAATCCCTAAAACACTACCCCCAGCAAGGCACCCTACACTACCTGAACACCACTGCACTACCCTAAAACGCCACCTCCAGCAAGTCCCCCTACACTGCCCGAACACCACTGCACGAAACCCTGAAACGCCACCTCCTGCAAGACCCTCTAGACTGCCCGAACACCACTACACCACTGCCCTAAACCCTGAAATGCCACCTTCTGCAAGACCCCCTACACTGCCCGAACACCACAGCACTGCCCTAAACCCTGAAACATCACCCCCCGCACGACTCCTAAACTGCCCGAACACCACTGCACTGCCCTAAACCCTGAAATACCACCCCCAACACAACCCCCCACAATGCCCGAACACCACTGCACTGCCCTAAACCATGAAACACCAGCCCCAGCACGACCACCTACACTGCCCGAACACCACTGCACTGCCCTAAATCCTGAAACACCATCCCCAGCACGACCCCCTACCATGCCCGCACGCCACTGCACAGCCCTAAACCCTGAAACACCACTCCCAGCAAGACCCCCTACACTGCACGAACACCACTGCTCTAAACCCTGAAATGCCACCCCCTGCAAGACCCTCTACACTGCCCGAACACCACTGCACTGCCCTAAACCCTAAAACACCACTCCCAGCGTGACCCCCTATACTCCCCGATCACCACTGCACTGCCATAAACCCTGAAACACCACCCCCAGCATGACCCCATACACTGCCCGAACACCACTGCTTGCCCTAAACCCTAAAACACCACCCCCAGCATGACCCACCCACACTGCCCGAACACCACTTCACTGCCCTAATCCCTAAAACACTACCCCCAGCAAGACACCCTACACTACCTGAACACCACTGCACTACCCTAAAACGCCACCTCCAGCAAGTCCCCCTACACTGCCCGAACACCACTGCACTAAACCCTGAAACGCCACCTCCTGCAAGACCCTCTAGACTGCCCGAACACCACTACACCACTGCCCTAAACCCTGAAATGCCACCTTCTGCAAAACCCCCTACACTGCCCGAACACCACAGCACTGCCCTAAACCCTGAAACATCACCCCCCGCACGACTCCTAAACTGCCCGAACACCACTGCACTGCCCTAAACCCTGAAATACCACCCCCAACACAACCCCCCACAATGCCCGAACACCACTGCACTGCCCTAAACCCTAAAACACCACCCCATCATGACACCCTACACTGCTCGAACACCACTGCACTGCCCTAAACCCTGAAACACCACCCCAGCACGACCCCTTACACTGCCCGAACACCACTGCACTGCCCTAAACCCTAAAACACTACACACAGCATGACCCCCCACACTGCCCGAACACCACTTCACTCCCCTAAACCCTAAAACACCACCCCCTGCACGATGCCCTACACTACCGGAACACCACTACACTACCCTAAAACACCACCCCTACCATGACCCTCAACACTGCCCGAACACCACTGCACTACCCTAAACCATAAGACACCAGCCCCAGCATGACCCCCTACACTGCCAGAACACCACTGCATGGCCCTAAACCCTGAAACACCACCCCCTGCACGACACCCTACAGTGCCCAAACACCACTGCACTGCCCTAATTCCTGAAACACCACCCCCAGCACGACCCCCTATACTGCCTGAACACCACTGCTCTGCCCTAAACCCTGAAACACCACCCCCAGCACGTCCCCCTACACCACCTGAACACCACTGCTCTGCCCTAAACCCTGAAACACCATCCCCAGCACGACCCCCTACACTGCCCGGACGCCACTGCACAGCCCTAAACCCTGAAACACCACCCCCAGCAAGACCCCCTACACAGCCCGAACACCACTGCTCTAAACCCTGAAACGCCACCCCCTGCAAGACCCTCTATACTGCCCGAACACCACTGCACTGCTCAAAACCCTAAAACACCACTCCCAGCGTGACCCCCTACACTCCCCGATCACCACTGCACTGCCATAAACCCTGAAACACCACCCCCAGCATGATCCCATACACTGCCCGAACACCACTGCACTGCCCTAAACCCTAAAACACCACCCCCAGCACGACCCCCCGACACTGCCCAAACACCACTTCACTGCCCTAAACCCTAAAACACTACCCCCAGCAAGACACCCTACACTACCTGAACACCACTGCACTACCCTAGAACGCCACCTCCAGCACGTCCCCCTACACTGCCCTAACACCACTGCACTAAACCCTGAAACGCCACCTCCTGCAAGACCCTCTACACTGCCCGAACACCACTGCACTGCCCTAAACCCTAAAACACCACCCCCTGCACGACACCCTACACTGCCCGAACACCACTGCACTACCCTAAACCATAAAACACCAGCCCCAGCATGACCCCCTACACTGCCCGAACACCACTGCACTGCCCTAACCTTAAATCACCAGCCCAGCACGACCCCTCACACTGCCATAACACCACTGCATGGCCCTAAACCCTGAAACACCACCCCCTGCACGACCCCCTACAGTGCCCGAACACCACTGCACTGCCCTCAACCCTGAAACACCACCATCTGCACGACCCCCTACACTGCCCAAACACCACTGCTCTGCCCTAAACCCTAAAACACCATCCTCAGCATGTCCCCCTACACTGCCAGAACTCCACTGCACTGCCCTAATTCCTGAAACACCACCCCCAGCACGACCCCCTACACTGCCCGAACACCACTGCTCTGCCCTAAACCCTGAGACACCACCCCCAGCACGTCCCCTACACCACCTGAACACTACTGCTCTGCCCTAAACCCTGAAACACCATCCCCAGCACGACCCCCTACACTGCCCGCACGTCACTGCACAGCCCTAAACCCTGAAACACCACCCCCAGCAAGATCCCCTACACTGCCTGAACACCACTGCTCTAAACCCTGAAACGCCACCCCCTGCAAGACCCTCTATACTGCCCGAACACCACTGCACTGCCCAAAACCCTAAAACACCACTCCCAGCGTGACCCCCTACACTCCCCGATCACCACTGCACTGCCATAAACCCTGAAACACCACCCCTAGCATGATCCCATACACTGCCCGAACACCACTGCACTGCCCTAAACCCTAAAACACCACCCCCAGCACGACCCCCCCACACTGCCCGAACACCACTTCACTGCCCTAAACCCTAAAACACTACCCCCAGCAAGACACCCTACACTACCTGAACACCACTGCACTACCCTAAAACGCCACCTCCAGCACGTCCCCCTACACTGCCCTAACACCACTGCACTAAACCCTGAAACGCCACCTCCTGCAAGACCCTCTACACTGCCCGAACACCACTGCACCACTGCCCTAAACACTGAAATGCCACCCTCTGCAAGACCCCCTACACTGCCCGAACACCACAGCACTGCCCTAAACCCTGAAACATCACCCCCAGCACGACTCCTAAACTGCCCGAACACCACTGCACTGCCCTAAACCCTGAAATACCACCAACAACACAACCCCCCACAATGCCCGAACACCACTGCACTGCCCTAAACCCTAAAACACCACCCCATCATGACACCCTACACTGCTCGAACACCACTGCACTGCCCTAAACCCTGAAACACCACCCCAGCACGACCCCTTACACTGCCCGAACACCACTGCACTGCTGTAAACCCTAAAACACTACCCCCAGCATGACCCCCCACACTGCCCGAACACCACTTCACTCCCCTAAAGCTTAAAACACCCCCCACTGCACGACACCCTACACTAAAGAAACACCACTGCACTACCCTAAAACACCACCCCTACCATGACCCTCAACACTGCCCGAACACCAATGCACTACCCTAAACCATAAGACACCAGCCCCAGCATGACCCTCTACACTGCCAGAACACCACTGCACTGCCCTAACCCTAAATCACCAGCCCCAGCACGACCCCTCACACTGCCCGAACACCACTGCATGGCCCTTAACCCTGAAACACCACCCCCTGCATGACCCCCTACAGTGCCCAAACACCACTGCACTGCCCTAAACCCTGAAACACCAACCCCTGCACGACCCCCTACACTGCCCGAACACCACTGCACTGCCCTGAACCCTGAAACACCACCCCCTGCACGATCCCCTACACTGCCCGAACACCACTGCACTGCCCTAAACCCTGAAACACCACTCCCAGGACGAACCCCGACACTGCCCAAACACCACTGCTCTGCCCTAAACCCTAAAAGGCCACCCCAGCACGTCCCCCTACACTGCCAGAACACCACTGCACTGCCCTAATTCCTGAAACACCACCCCCAGCACGACCCCCTACACTGCCTGAACACCATTGCTCTGCCCTAAACCCTGAAACACCACCCCCAGCACATCCCCCTACACTGCCTGAACACCACTGCTCTGCCCTAAACCCTAAAACACCAGCATGACCCCCTGCACTGCCCGAACACCACTGCACTGCCCTAAACCCTGAAACACCATCCCCAGCACGACCCCCTATACTGCCCGCACACCACTGCACTGCCCTAAACCCTGAAACACCACCCCCAGCAAGACCCTCTACACTGCCCGAACACCACTGGTCAAAACCCTGAAACGCCACCCCCTGTAAGACCCTCTACACTGCCCGAACACCACTGCACCACTGCCCTGAACCCAAAAACACCACCCCCTGCAAGACCCCCTACACTGCCCGAACACCACTGCACTGCCCTAAACCCTGAAACACCACTCCCAGCGTGACCCACTACACTGCCCGAACACCCTCTACACTGCCCGAACACCACTGCACCACACCCCAGCATGACCCCATACACTGCCTGAACACCACTGCACTGCCCTAAACCCTAAAACACCACCCCCAGCACGACCCCCCACACTGCCCGAACACCACTTCACTGCCCTAAACCCTAAAACACTACCCCCAGCAAGACACCCTACACTACCTGAACACCACTGCACTACCCTAAAACGCCACCTCCAGCAAGTCCCCCTACACTGCCCGAACACCACTGCCCTAAACCCTGAAACTCCACCCCCTGCAAGACCCCCTACACTGCCCGAACACCACTGCACTGCCATAAACCCTGAAACACCACCCCCAGCACGACCCCCTACACTTCCCGAACACCACTGCTCTACCCTAAACCCTACAACACCAGCCCCAGAACGACCCCCTACACTGCCCAAACACCACTGCACTGCCCTAACCCTAAAACACCAGCCCCAGTACGACCCCCTACACTACTGAACACCACTGCACTGCCCTAAACCCTAAAACACCAGCCCCAGCATGACCCCTCACACTACCCGAACACCACTGCATGGCACCAAACCCTGAAACACCAGCCCCAGCACGACCCCCTACACTGCCCGAACACCACTGCACTGTCGTAAACCCTGAGAGACCACCCCCAGCACAACCCCCTACACTGTCCCGAACACCACTGCTCTGCCCTAAACCCTCAAACACCACACCCAGCACATCCCCCTACATTGCCCAAACACTACTGCTTTGCCCTAAACTCTCTAACACCAGCACCAGCACAAAACCCTACACTGCCCGAACACCACTCCTCTGCCCTGAACCTTGAAACACCACTCCCTGCACGACCCCCTACACTGCCTGAACACCACTGCACTGCCCTAAACCCTGAAACACCACCCCCAGCAAGACCCCCTACACTGCCCGAACACCTCTGCACTGCCTTGAACCCTTAAACACCACCCCAGCACGACCCCCTACACTGCCCAAACACCACTGCACTGCCCTAAACCCTGAAACACCACCCCCAGCACAACCCCCTACACTGCCCAAAAACCACTGCACTGCCCTAAACCCTGAAACACCACCCCAGCACGACCCCTACACTGCCCGAACACCTCTGCACTGCCCTGAAACCTGAAACACCACCCCCAGCGAAACCCCTTACACTGCCTGAACACAACTGCCCTAAACCCTTAAACACCACCCACAGCAAGACCCCCTACACTGCCCGAACACCACTGCACTGCCCTAAACCATGAAACACGAGCCCCAGCACGACCACCTACACTGCCCGAACACCACTGCACTGCCCTAAATCCTGAAACACCATCCCCAGCACGACCCCCTACCATGCCCGCACACCACTGCACAGCCCTAAACCCTGAAACACTACTCCCAGCAAGACCCCCTACACTGCCCGAACACCACTGCTCTAAACCCTGAAACGCCACCCCCTGCAAGACCCTCTACACTGCCCGAACACCACTGCACTGCCCTAAACCCTAAAACACCACTCCCAGCGTGACCCCCTACACTCCCCGATCACCACTGCACTGCCATAAACCCTGAAACACCACCCCCAGGATGACCCCATACACTGCCCGAACACCACTGCACTGCCCTAAACCCTAAAACACCACCCCCAGCACGACCCGCCCACACTGCCCGAACACCACTTCACTGCCCTAATCCCTAAAACACTACCCCCAGCAAGACACCCTACACTACCTGAACACCACTGCACTACCCTAAAACGCCACCTCCAGCAAGTCCCCCTACACTGCCCGAACACCACTGCACTAAACCTTGAAACGCCACCTCCTGCAAGACCCTCTAGACTGCCCGAACACCACTACACCACTGCCCTAAACCCTGAAATGCCACCTTCTGCAAGACCCCCTACACTGCCCGAACACCACAGCACTGCCCTAAACCCTGAAACATCACCCCCCGCACGACTCCTAAACTGCCCGAACACCACTGCACTGCCCTAAACCCTGAAATACCACCCTCAACACAACCCCCCACAATGCCCGAACACCACTGCACTGCCCTAAACCATGAAACACCAGCCCCAGCACGACCCCCTACCATGCCCGCACGCCACTGCACAGCCCTAAACCCTGAAACACCACTCCCAGCAAGACCCCCTA
This sequence comes from Triturus cristatus, assembly GCF_964204655.1. Classification (NCBI taxonomy): domain Eukaryota; kingdom Metazoa; phylum Chordata; class Amphibia; order Caudata; family Salamandridae; genus Triturus; species Triturus cristatus. The sequence goes on along the minus strand of NW_028188165.1, from coordinate 106,978 downwards.
CACTGCCCGAACACCACTGCTCTAAACCCTGAAACGCCACCCCCTGCAAGACCCTCTACACTGCCCGAACACCACTGCACTGCCCTAAACCCTAAAACACCACTCCCAGCGTGACCCCCTACACTCCCCGATCACTACTGCACTGCCATAAACCCTGAAACACCACCCCCAGCATGACCCCATACACTGCCCGAACACCACTGCACTGCCCTAAACCCTAAAACACCACCCCCAGCACGACCCGCCCACACTGCCCGAACACCACTTCACTGCCCTAATCCCTAAAACACTACCCCCAGCAAGACACCCTACACTACCTGAACACCACTGCACTACCCTAAAAACCCACCTCCAGCAAGTCCCCCTACACTGCCCGAACACCACTGCACTAAACCCTGAAACGCCACCTCCTGCAAGACCCTCTAGACTGCCCGAACACCACTACACCACTGCCCTAAACCCTGAAATGCCACCTTCTGCAAGACCCCCTACACTGCCCGAACACCACAGCACTGCCCTAAACCCTGAAACATCACCCCCGCATGACTCCTAAACTGCCCGAACACCACTGCACTGCCATAAACCCTGAAATACCACCCCCAACACAACCCACCACAATGCCCGAACACCACTGCACTGCCCTAAACCCTAAAACACCACCCCATCATGACACCCTACACTGCTCGAACACCACTGCACTGCCCTAAACCCTGAAACACCACCCCAGCACGACCCCTTACACTGCCCGAACACCACTGCACTGCCGTAAACCCTAAAACACTACCCCCAGCATGACCCCCCACACTGCCCGAACACCACTTCACTCCCCTAAACCCTAAAACACCCCCCACTGCACGACACCCTACACTAAAGGAACACCACTGCACTACCCTAAAACACCACCCCTACCATGAACCTCAACACTGCCCGAACACCAATGCACTACCCTAACCCTAAATCACCAGCCCCAGCACGACCCCTCACACTGCCCGAACACCACTGCATGGCCCTAAACCCTGAAACACCACCCCCTGCATGACCCCCTACAGTGCCCAAACACCACTGCACTGCCCTAAACCCTGAAACACCAACCCCTGCACGACCCCCTACACTGCCCGAACACCACTGCACTGCCCTGAACCCTGAAACACCACCCCCTGCACGATCCCCTACACTGCCCGAACACCACTGCACTGCCCTAAACCCTGAAACACCACTCCCAGGACGAACCCCGACACTGCCCAAACACCACTGCTCTGCCCTAAACCCTAAAAGGCCACCCCAGCACGTCCCCCTACACTGCCAGAACACCACTGCACTGCTCTAATTCCTGAAACACCACCCCCAGCACGACCCCCTACACTGCCTGAACACCACTGCTCTGCCCTAAACCCTGAAACACCACCCCCAGCACATCCCCCTACACTGCCTGAACACCACTGCTCTGCCCTAAACCCTGAAACACCAGCATGACCCCCTGCACTGCCCGAACACCACTGCACTGCCCTAAACCCTGAAACACCACCCCCAGCAAGACCCTCTACACTGCCCGAACACCACTGCTCTAAACCCTGAAACGCCACCCCCTGTAAGACCCTCTACACTGCCCGAACACCACTGCACCACTGCCCTGAACCCAAAAACACCACCCCCTGCAAGACCCCCTACACTGCCCGAACACCACTGCACTGCCCTAAACCCTGAAACAGCACTCCCAGCGTGACCCACTACACTGCCCGAACACCCTCTACACTGCCCGAACACCACTGCACCACACCCCAGCATGACCCCATACACTGCCCGAACACCACTGCACTGCCCTAAACCCTAAAACACCACCCCAGCACGACCCCCCACACTGCCCGAACACCACTTCACTGCCCTAAACCCTAAAACACTACCCCCAGCAAGACACCCTACACTACCTGAACACCACTGCACTACCCTAAAACGCCACCTCCAGCAAGTCCCCCTACACTGCCCGAACACCACTGCCCTAAACCCTGAAACTCCACCCCCTGCAAGACCCCCTACACTGCCCGAACACCACTGCACTGCCATAAACCCTGAAACACCACCCCCAGCACGACCCCCTACACTGCCCGAACACCACTGCTCTACCCTAAACCCTACAACACCAGCCCCAGAACGACCCCCTACACTGCCCAAACACCACTGCACTGCCCTAACCCTAAAACACCAGCCCCAGTACGACCCCCTACACTGCTGAACACCACTGCATGGCCCCAAACCCTGAAACACCAGCCCCAGCACGACCCCCTACACTGCCCGAACACCACTGCACTGTCGTAAACCCTGAGAGACCACCCCCAGCACAACCCCCTACACTGCCCGAACACCACTGCTCTGCCCTAAACCCTCAAACACCACACCCAGCACATCCCCCTACATTGCCCAAACACTACTGCTTTGCCCTAAACTCTCTAACACCAGCACCAGCACAAAACCCTACACTGCCCGAACACCACTCCTCTGCCCTGAACCTTGAAACACCACTCCCTGCACGACCCCCTACACTGCCTGAACACCACTGCACTGCCCTAAACCCTGAAACACCACCCCCAGCAAGACCCCCTACACTGCCCGAACACCTCTGCACTGCCTTGAACCCTTAAACACCACCCCAGCACGACCCCCTACACTGCCCAAACACCACTGCACTGCCCTAAACCCTGAAACACCACCCCCAGCACGACCCCCTACACTGCCCGAAAACCACTGCACTGCCCTAAACCCTGAAACACCACCCCAGCACGACCCCTACACTGCCCGAACACCTCTGCACTGCCCTGAAACCTGAAACACCACCCCCAGCAAAACCCCTTACACTGCCTGAACACAACTGCCCTAAACCCTTAAACACCACCCACAGCAAGACCCCCTACACTGCCCGATCACCACTGCACTGCCCTAAACCATGAAACACAAGCCCCAGCACGACCACCTACACTGCCCGAACACCACTGCACTGCCCTAAATCCTGAAACACCATCCCCAGCACGACCCCCTACCATGCCCGCACACCACTGCACAGCCCTAAACCCTGAAACACTACTCCCATCAAGACCCCCTACACTGCCCGAACACCACTGCTCTAAACCCTGAAACGCCACCCCCTGCAAGACCCTCTACACTGCCCGAACACCACTGCACTGCCCTAAACCCTAAAACACCACTCCCAGCGTGACCCCCTACACTCCCCGATCACCACTGCACTGCCATAAACCCTGAAACACCACCCCCAGCATGACCCCATACACTGCCCGAACACCACTGCACTGCCCTAAACCCTAAAACACCACCCCCAGCACGACCCGCCCACACTGCCCGAACACCACTTCACTGCCCTAATCCCTAAAACACTACCCCCAGCAAGACACCCTACACTACCTGAACACCACTGCACTACCCTAAAACGCCACCTCCAGCAAGTCCCCCTACACTGCCCGAACACCACTGCACTAAACCCTGAAATGCCACCTCCTGCAAGACCCTCTAGACTGCCCGAACACCACTACACCACTGCCCTAAACCCTGAAATGCCACCTTCTGCAAGACCCCCTACACTGCCCGAACACCACAGCACTGCCCTAAACCCTGAAACATCAACCCCCGCACGACTCCTAAACTGCCCGAACACCACTGCACTGCCCTAAACCCTGAAATACCACCCCCAACACAACCCCCCACAATGCCCGAACACCACTGCACTGCCCTAAACCATGAAACACCAGCCCCAGCACGACCACCTACACTGCCCGAACACCACTGCACTGCCCTAAATCCTGAAACACCATCCCCAGCATGACCCCCTACCATGCCCGCACGCCACTGCACAGCCCTAAACCCTGAAACACCACTCCCAGCAAGACCCCCTACACTGCCCGAACACCACTGCTCTAAACCCTGAAACGCCACCCCCTGCAAGACCCTCTACACTGCCCGAACACCACTGCACTGCCCTAAACCCTAAAACACCACTCCCAGCGTGACCCCCTACACTCCCCGATCACTACTGCACTGCCATAAACCCTGAAACACCACCCCCAGCATGACCCCATACACTGCCCGAACACCACTGCACTGCCCTAAACCCTAAAACACCACCCCCAGCACGACCCGCCCACACTGCCCGAACACCACTTCACTGCCCTAATCCCTAAAACACTACCCCCAGCAAGACACCCTACACTACCTGAACACCACTGCACTACCCTAAAACCCCACCTCCAGCAAGTCCCCCTACACTGCCCGAACACCACTGCACTAAACCCTGAAACGCCACCTCCTGCAAGACCCTCTAGACTGCCCGAACACCACTACACCACTGCCCTAAACCCTGAAATGCCACCTTCTGCAAGACCCCCTACACTGCCCGAACACCACAGCACTGCCCTAAACCCTGAAACATCACCCCCGCACGACTCCTAAACTGCCCGAACACCACTGCACTGCCCTAAACCCTGAAATACCACCCCCAACACAACCCACCACAATGCCCGAACACCACTGCACTGCCCTAAACCCTAAAACACCACCCCATCATGACACCCTACACTGCTCGAACACCACTGCACTGCCCTAAACCCTGAAACACCACCCCAGCACGACCCCTTACACTGCCCGAACACCACTGCACTGCCCTAAACCCTAAAACACTACACACAGCATAACCCCCCACACTGCCCGAACACCACTTCACTCCCCTAAACCCTAAAACACCACCCCCTGCACGACACCCTACACTACCGGAACACCACTGCACTACCCTAAAACACCACCCCTACCATGACCCTCAACACTGCCCGAACACCACTGTACTACCCTAAACCATAAGACACCAGCCCCAGCATGACCCCCTACACTGCCAGAACACCACTGCATGGCCCTAAACCCTGAAACACCACCCCCTGCACGACCCCCTACAGTGCCCAAACACCACTGCACTGCCCTAAACCCTGAAACACCACCCCCTGCACGACCCCCTACACTGCCCGAACACCACTGCACTGCCCTAAACCCTGAAACACCACCCCCTGCACGATCCCCTACACTGCCCGAACACCACTGCACTGCCCTAAACCCTGAAACACCACCCCCAGCATGACCCCCTACACTGCCTGAACACCACTGCTCTGCCCTAAACCCTGAAACACCACCCCCAGCACATCCCCCTACACTGCCTGAACACCACTGCTCTGCCCTAAACCCTGAAACACCAGCACGACCGCCTACACTGCCCGAACACCACTGCACTGCCCTAAACCCTGAAACACCATCCCCAGAACGACTCCTTACACTGCCCGCACGCCAATGCGCTGCCCTAAACCCTGAAACACCACCCCCAGCAAGACCCCCTACACTGCCCGAACACCACTGCTCTAAACCCTGAAACGGCACCCCCTGTAAGACCCTCTACACTGCCTGAACACCCTCTACACTGCCCGAACACCACTGCACCACACCCCAGCATGACCCCATACACTGCCCGAACACCACTGCACTGCCCTAAACCCTAAAACACCACCCCCAGCACAACCCCCCACACTGCCCGAACACCACTTCACTGCCCTAAACCCTAAAACACTACCCCCAGCAAGACACCCTACACTACCTGAACACCACTGCACTACCCTAAAACGCCACCTCCAGCAAGTCCCCCTACACTGCCCGAACACCACTGCCCTAAACCCTGAAACGCCACCCCCTGCAAGACCCCCTACACTGCCCGAACACCAATGCACTGCCATCAACCCTGAAACACCACCCCCAGCACGACCGCCTACACTGCCCGAACACCACTGCTCTACCCTAAACCCTACAACACCAGCCCCAGAACGACCCCCTACACTGCCCAAACACCACTGCACTGCCCTAACCCTAAAACACCAGCCCCAGTACGACCCCCTACACTGCTGAACACCACTGCACTGCCCTAAACCCTAAAACACCAGCCCCAGCATGACCCCTCACACTACCCGAACACCACTGCATGGCCCCAAACCCTGAAACACCAGCCCCAGCACGACCCCCTACACTGCCCGAACACCACTGCACTGTCGTAAACCCTGAAAGACCACCCCCAGCACAACCCCCTACACTGCCCGAACACCACTGCTCTGCCCTAAACCCTCAAACACCACACCCAGCACATCCCCCTACATTGCCCGAACACTACTGCTTTGCCCTAAACTCTGAAACACCAGCACCAGCACGAAACCCTACACTGCCCGTACACCACTCCTCTGCCCTGAACCTTGAAACACCACCCCCTGCACGACCCCCTACACTGCCTGAACACCATTGCACTGCCCTAAACCCTGAAACGCCACCCCCAGCAAGACCCCCTACACTGTCCGAACACCTCTGCACTGCCCTGAACCCTTAAACACCACCCCAGCACGACCCCCTACACTGCCCAAACACCACTGCACTGCCCTAAACCCTGAAACACCACCCCCAGCACGACCCCATACACTGCCCGAAAACCACTGCACTGCCCTAAACCCTGAAACACCACCCCAGCACGACCCCTACACTGCCCGAACACCTCTGCACTGCCCTGAAACCTGAAACACCACCCCCAGCGAAACCCCTTACACTGCCTGAACACAACTGCCCTAAACCCTTAAACACCACCCACAGCAAGACCCCCTACACTGCCGGAACACCACTGCACTGCCCTAAACCATGAAACACCAGCCCCAGCACGACCACCTACACTGCCCAAACACCACTGCACTGCCCTAAACCCTGAAACACCATCCCCAGCACGACCCCCTACACTGCCCGCACGCCACAACACAGCCCTAAACCCTGAAACACCACCCCCAGCAAGACCCCATACACTGCCCGAACACCACTGCTCTAAACCCTGAAACGCCACCCCCTACAAGACCCTCTACACTGCCTGAACACCACTGCACTGCCCTAAACCCTAAAACACCACTCCCAGCGTGACCCCCTACACTCCCCGATCACCACTGCACTGCCATAAACCCTGAAACACCACCCCCAGCATGACCCCATACACTGCCCGAAAACCACTGCACTGCCCTAAACCCTAAAACACCACCCCCAGCACGACCCTCCCACACTGCCCGAACACCACTTCACTGCCCTAATCCCTAAAACACTACCCCCAGCAAGACACCCTACACTACCTGAACACCACTGCACTACCCTAAAACGCCACCTCCAGCAAGTCCCCCTACACTGCCCGAACACCACTGCACTAAACCCTGAAATGCCACCTCCTGCAAGACCCTCTACTCTGCCCGAACACCACTGCACCACTGCCCTAAACCCTGAAATGCCACCTTCTGCAAGACCCCCTACACTGCCCGAACACCACAGCACTGCCCTAAACCCTGAAACATCACCCCCCGCACGACTCCTAAACTGCCCGAACACCACTGCACTGCCCTAAACCCTGAAACACCACCCCCAACACAACCCCCCACAATGCCCGAACACCACTGCACTGCCCTAAACCCTAAAACACCACCCCATCATGACACCCTACACTGCTCGAACACCACTGCACTGCCCTAAACCCTGAAACACCACCCCAGCACGACCCCTTACACTGCCCGAACACCACTGCACTGCCCTAAACCCTAAAACAATACCCCCAGCATGACCCCCCACACTGCCCGAACACAACTTCACTCCCCTAAACCCTAAAACACCACCCCCTGCACGACACCCTACACTACCGGAACACCACTGAACTACCCTAAAACACCACCCCTACCATGACCCTCAACACTGCCCGAACACCACTGCACTACCCTAAACCATAAGACACCAGCCCCAGCATGACCCCCTACACTGCCAGAACACCACTGCATGGCCCTAAACCCTGAAACACCAACCCCTGCACGACCCCCTACAGTGCCCAAACACCACTGCACTGCCCTAAACCCTGAAACACCACCCCCTGCACGACCCCCTACACTGCCCGAACACCACTGCACTGCCCTAAACCCTGAAACACCACCCCCTGCACGATCCCCTACACTGCCCGAACACCACTGCACTGCCCTAAACCCTGAAACACCACTCCCAGGACAAACCCCGACACTGCCCAAACACCACTGCTCTGCCCTAAACCCTAAAAGGCCACCCCAGCACGTCCCCCTACACTGCCAGAACACCACTGCACTGCCCTAATTCCTGAAACACCACCCACAGCACGACCCCCTACACTGCCTGAACACCACTGCTCTGCCCTAAACCCTGAAACACAACCCCCAGAACATCCCCCTACACTGCCCGAACACCACTGCATGGCCCTAAACCCTGAAACACCACCCCCTGCACGACCCCCTACAGTGCCCAAACACCACTGCACTGCCCTAAACCCTGAAACACCACCCCCTGCACGACCCCCTACACTGCCCGAACACCACTGCACTGCCCTAAACCCTGAAACACCACCCCCTGCACGATCCCCTACACTGCCCGAACACCACTGCACTGCCCTAAACCCTGAAACACCACTCCCAGGACGAACCCCGACACTGCCCAAACACCACTGCTCTGCCCTAAACCCTAAAAGGCCACCCCAGCACGTCCCCCTACACTGCCAGAACACCACTGCACTGCCCTAATTCCTGAAACACCACCCCCAGCACGACCCCCTACACTGCCTGAACACCACTGCTCTGCCCTAAACCCTGAAACACCAGCACGACCCCCTACACTGCCCGAACACCATTGCACTGCCCTAAACCCTGAAACACCATCCCCAGCACGACCCCCTACACTGCCCGCAAGCCACTGCACTGCCCTAAACCCTGAAACACCACCCCCAGCAAGACCCCCTACACTGCCCGAACACCACTGCTCTAAACCCTGAAACGCCACCCCCTGTAAGACCCTCTACACTGCCCGAACACCACTGCACCACTGCCCTGAACCCAAAAATGCCACCCCCTGCAAGACCCCCTACACTGCCCAAACACCACTGCACTGCCCTAAACTCTGAAACACCACTCCCAGCGTGACCCACTACACTGCCCGATCACCACTGCACTGCCCTAATTCCTGAAACACCACCCCCAGCACGACCCCCTACACTGCCTGAACGCCACTGCTCTGCCCTAAACCCTGAAACACCACCCCCAGCACATCCCCCTACACTGCCTGAACACCACTGCTCTGCCCTAAACCCTAAAACAGCAGCACGACCGCCTACACTGCCCGCACACCACTGCACTGCCCTAAACCCTGAAACACCATCCCCAGCACGACTCCTTACACTGCCCGCACGCCACTGCGCTGCCCTAAACCCTGAAACACCACCCCCAGCAAGACCCCCTACACTGCCCGAACACCACTGCTCTAAACCCTGAAATGCTACCCCCTGTAAGACCCCCTACACTGCCCGAAAACAACTGCACTGCCCTAAAACCTTAAACCCCTAGCCCCAGCACGACCCGTTACACTGCCAGCACACCACTGCACTGCCCTAAACCCTGAAACACCACCCCCAGCACGACCTCCTACACTGCACGAAAACCACTGCACTGCCCTAAACCCTGAAACACCACCCCAGCACGACCCCCTACACTGCCCGAACACCACTGCACTGCCCTAACCCCTGAAACACCAGCCCCAGCACGACCCCCTACACTGCCCAAACACCACTGCACTGTCCTAAACCCTGAAACACCACCCCCAGCACGACCCCCTACACTGCCCGAACACCACTGCACTGCCCTAAACCCTGAAACACCACCCCCCTGCACGACCCCCTACAATGCCCGAATACCACTGCACTGCCATAAACCCTGAAACACCACCCCCAGCTAGACCACCTACACTGCCCGAACACCTCTGCACTGCCCTGAACCCTGAAAACCACCCCCAGCAGGACACCCTACACTGCCCGAACACCTCTGCACTGCCCTGAACCCTGAAACACCACCCCCAGCAAGACCCCCTACACTGCCCGAACACCTCTGCACTGCCCTGAACCCTGAAACACCACCCCCAGCAGGACCCCCTACACTGCCTGAACACCACTGCCCTAATCCTTGAAGCACCACCCTAGCAAGAACCCCTAGAATGTCCAAAAACCACTGCACTGCCCTAAACCCTGAAACACCTCCCCGTACATGGCCCCCTGCACTGCCCAAACACCACTGAACTGCCCTAAACCCTGAAACACCACCCCCCTGCACGACCCCCCTTCACTGCCCGAACACCACTGCACTGCCCTAAACCCTGAAACACCACCCCCAGCAAGACCCCCTACACTGCCCGAACACCTCTGCACTGCCCTAAACCCTGAAACACCACCCCCTGCACGACCCCTACACTGCCCAAACACCACTTCACTGCCCTAAACCCTAAAACATCAGCCTCAGCACGACCCCTACACTGCCCGAACACCACTGCACTGCCCCAAACCCTGAAACACCACCCCCTGCACGACCCCTACACTGCCCAAACACCACTTCACTGCCATAAACCCTAAAACACCAGCCCCAGCACGACCACCTACACTGCCCGAAAAACACTGCACTGCCCTGATCCCTGAAACACCTCCCCCTGCACGACCCCTACACTGCCCAAACACCACTTCACTGCCCTAAACCCTAAAACATCAGCCTCAGCACGACCCCTACACTGCCCGAACACCACTGCACTGCCCCAAACCCTGAAACACCACCCCCTGCACGACCCCTACACTGCCCAAACACCACTTCACTGCCATAAACTCTAAAACATCAGCCCCAGCACGACCACCTACACTGCCCGAAAAACACTGCACTGCCCTAATCCCTGAAACACCACCCCCTGCACGACACCTACACTGCCCAAACACCACTTCACTGCCCTAAACCCTAAAACATGAGCCCCAGCACGACCACCTACACTGCCCGAAAACCACCTACACTGCCCGAAAACCACTGCACTGCCCTAAACCCTGAAACACCAGCACGACCGCCTACACTGCCCGAACACCACTGCACTGCCCTAAACCCTGAAACACCATCCCCAGCACGACTCCTTACACTGCCCGCACGCCACTGCGCTGCCCTAAACCCTGAAACACCACCCCCAGCAAGACCCCCTACACTGCCCGAACACCACTGCTCTAAACCCTAAAATGCCACCCCCTGTAAGACCCTCTACACTGCCCGAACACCCGCTACACTGCCCGAACACCACTGCCCCACACCCCAGCATGACCCCATACACTGCCCGAACACCACTGCACTGCCTTAAACCCTAAAACACCACCCCCAGCACGACCCCCCACACTGCCCGAACACCACTTCACTGCCCTAAACCCTAAAACACTACCCCCAGCAAGACACCCTATACTACCTGAACACCACTGCACTACCCTAAAACGCCACCTCCAGCAAGTCCCCCTACACTGCCCGAACACCACTGCCCTAACCCTGAAATGCCACCCCCTGCAAGACCCTCTACCCTGCCCAAACACCACTGCACCACTGCACCACTGCCCTAAACCCTGTAATGCCACCCTCTGCAAGACCCCCTACACTGCCCAAACACCACTGCACTGCCATAAACCCTGAAACACCACCCCAGCATGACCCCCTACACTGCCCGAACACCACTGCTCTACCCTAAACCCTAAAACACCAGCCCCAGCACGACCCCCTACACTGCCCGAACACCACTGCACTGCCCTAACCCTAAAACACCAGCCCCAGTACGACCCCCTAAACTGCTGAACACCACTGCACTGCCCTAAACCCTAAAACACCAGCCCCAGCATGACCCCTCACACTGCCCGAACACCACTGCACGGCCCCAAACCCTGAAACACCAGCCCCAGCACGAACCCCTACACTGCCCGAACACCACTGCACTGTCGTAAACCCTGAAAGACCACCCCCAGCACAACCCCCTACACTGCCCGAACACCACTGCTCTGCCCTAAACCCTCAAACACCACACCCAGCACATCCCCCTACATTGCCCAAACACTACTGCTTTGCCCTAAACTCTGAAACACCAGCACCAGCACGAAACCCTACACTGCCCGAACACCACTCCTCTGCCCTAAACCTTGAAACACCACCCCCTGCACGACCCCCTACACTGCCTGAACACTACTGCACTGCCCTAAACCCTGAAACACCACCCCCAGCAAGACCCCCTACACTGCCCGAACACCTCTGCACTTCCCTGAACCCTTAAACACCACCCCAGCACGACCCCCTACACTGCCCGAACACCACTGCAATGCCCTAAACCCTGAAACACCACCCCCAGCACGACCCCCTACACTGCCCGAAAACCACTGCACTGCCCTAAACCCTGAAACACCACCCCAGCACGACCCCCTACACTGCCCGAACACCTCTGCACTGCCCTGAAACCTGAAACACCACCCCCAGTGAAACCCCTTACACTGCCTGAACACAACTGCCCTAAACCCTTAAACACCACCCACAGCAAGACCCCTACACTGCCCGAACACCACTGCACTGCCCTAAACCATGAAACACCAGCCCCAGCACGACCACCTACACTGCCCGAACACCACTACACCACCCTAAACCCTGAAACACCAGCCCCAGCACGACCCCCTCCACTGCCCGAATGCCACTGCAACACTGCCCTAAACCCTGAAATGCCACCCTCTGCAAGACCCCTTATATTGCCCAAACACCACTTCACTGCCCTAAACCCTAAATCACCACCCCCTGCACGACACCCTACACTACCGGAACACCACTGCACTACCCTAAAACACCACCCCCAGCATGACCCTCAACACAGCCCGAACACCACTGCACTGCCCTAACCCTAAAACACCAGCCCCAGCATGCACTTACAACGCATTTTTTACAACGCAACATCCATTACAACGCATTCCATTACATAGCATGACACTACAACGCATTTTTAAAAACTACCTTTACAACGCATTCCATTACATCGCATACTACCTTTACAACGCATACCATTACAACGCATAATATTAAATTGCATTTAAGGTAAGTATTAGATAGTATAGGGGAAAAAATTACTTTTCTAACTCCAGGGTGTGCAACAGTAGGGTAAGTGTTGGATAGTATAGGGGTAAAAATTACTATTCTAACTCCAGGAGGTGCAACAGTAGGGAAAGTGTTGGATAGTATAGGGGTAAAAATTACTATTCTAACTCCAGGGGGTGCAACAGTAGGGTAAGTGTTGGATAGTATAGGGGTAAAAATTACTATTCTAACTCCAGGGGGTGCAACAGTAGGGTAAGTGTTGGATAGTATAGGGGTAAAAATTGCTATTCTAACTCCAGGGGGTGCAACAGTAGGGTAAGTGTTGGATAGTATAGGGGTAAAAATTACTATTCTAACTCCAACGGGTGCAACAGTAGGGAAAGTGTTGGATAGTATAGGGGTAAAAATTACTATTCTAACTCCAGGGGGTGCAACAGTAGGGTAAGTGTTGGATAGTATAGGGGTAAAAATTACTATTCTAACTCCAGGGGGTGCAACAGTAGGGTAAGTGTTGGATAGTATAGGGGTAAAAATTACTATTCTAACTCCAGGGGGTGAAACAGTAGGGAAAGTGTTGGATAGTATAGGGGTAAAAATTACTATTCTAACTCCAGGGGGTGCAACAGTAGGGTAAGTGTTGGACAGTGTAGTGTAATATTATGCGTTGTAATGGTATGCGTTGTAAAGGTAGTATGCGATGTAATGGAATGCGTTGTTAAGGTAGTTTTTAAAAATGCGTTGTAGTGTCATGCTATGTAATGGAATGCGTTGTAATGGATGTTGCATTGTAAAAAATGCGTTGTAAGTGTAGTGCGTTGTAAAAGTTGCGTTGTAAATGTTGTTCCCCCCAGCACGACCCCTCACACTGCCTGAACACCACTGCACTGCCCTGAACCCTTAAACACCACCCCCAGCGAGACCCCCTATACTGCCTGAACACCACTGCCCTAAACCCTGAAACACCACCCCAGCATGACCCCCTACACTGCCTGAAAACCACCTCACTGCCCTAAACCCTGAAACACCACCACCTGCACGACCCCCTACACTGCCCAAACACCACTGCACTGCCCTAAACACTGAAACAACACTACCAGGACGACCCCCTACACTGCCCAAACACCACTGCTCTGCCCTAAATCCTAAAACACCACCTTCAGCACATCCCCCTACACTGCCAGAACACCACTACACTGCCCTAATTCCTGAAACACCACCCCCAACACGTCCCCCTACACCACCTGAACACCACTGCTCTGCCCAAAACCCTGAAACACCAGCACGACCCCCTACACTGCCCGAACACAACTGCACTGCCCTAAACCCTCAAACCCCTAGCCCCAGTACGACCCGTTACACTGCCCGCACACCACTGCACTGCCCTAAACCCTGATACACCATCCCCAACACGACCCCCTACACTGCACGAAAACCACTGCACTACCTTAAACCCTGAAACACCACCCACAGCACGACCCCCTACACTACCCGCACACCACTGCACTGCCCTAAACTCTGAAACACCACCCCAGCACGACCCCCTACACTGCCCGAACAACACTGCACTGCCCTAAACCCTGAAACACCAGCCCCAGCACGACCCCCTACACTGCCCGAACACCACTGCACTGCCCTAAACCCTGAAACACCACCCCCCTGCACGACCCCTTACACTGCCCGAACACCACTGCACTGCCATAAACCCTGAAACACCACCCCCAGCAAGACCCCCTACACTGCCCGAATACCTCTGCACTGCCCTGAACCCTGAAACACCACCCCGAGCAGGACCCCCTACACTGCCTGAACACCACTGCCCTAATAACTGAAGCACCACCCCAGCAAGAACCCCTAGAATGTCCGAAAACCACTGCACTGCCCTAAACCCTGAAACACCACCCCCCGCATGGCCCCCTGCACTGCCCAAACACCACTGCACTGCCCTAAACCCTGAAACACCACCCCTGCACGATCCCCTACACTGCCCGAACACCAATGCACTGCCCTAAACCCTGAAACACCACTCCAAGGACGAACCACTACACTGCCCAAACACCACTGCTCTGCCCTAATCCCTAAAACGCCACCCCAGCACGTCCCCCTACACTGCCAGAACACCACTGCACTGCCCTAATTCCTGAAACACCACCCCCTGCACGACCCCCTACACTGCCTGAACACCACTGCTCTGCCCTAAACCCTGAAACACCACCCCCAGCATGGCCCCCTGCACTGCCGAAACACCACTGCACTGCCCTAAACCCTGAAACACCACCCCCTGCACGATCCCCTACACTGCCCGAACACCACTGCACTGCCCTAAACCCTGAAACACCACTCCCAGGACGAACCCCTACACTGCCCAAACACCACTGCTCTGCCCTAAACCCTAAAACGCCACCCCAGCACATCCCCCTACACTGCCAGAACACCACTGCACTGCCCTAATTCCTGAAACACCACACACAGCATGACCCCTACACTGCCTGAACACTACTGCTCTGCCCTAAACCCTGAAACACCACCCCCAGCACGTCCCCCTACACTGCCTGAACACCACTGCTCTGCCCTAAACCCTGAAACACCAGCACAACACCCTACACTGCCCGAACACCACTGCACTGCCCTAAACCCTGAAACGCCATCCCCAGCACCACCCCCTACACTGCCCTCACGCCACTGCGCTGCCCTAAACCCTGAAACACCACCCCAGCAAGACCCCCTACACTGCCCGAACACCACTGCTCTAAACCCTGTAACGCCACCCCCTGCAAGACCCTCTACACTGCCAGAACACCACTGCACCACTGCCCTGAACCCAAAAACTCTACCCCCTGCAAGACCCCCTACACTGCCCGAACACCAATGCACTGCCCTAAACCCTGAAACATCACCCCCAGCACAATTCCTTCACTGCCCGAACACCACTGCACTGCCCTAAACCCTGAAATACCACCCCCAGCACAACCCCCCACACTGCCCGAACACCACTGCACTGCCCTAAACCCTAAAACACCACCCATCATGACACCCTACACTGCTCGAACACCACTGCACTGTCCTAAACCCTGAAACACCACCCCAGCATGACCCCTTACACTGCCCGAACACCACTGCACTGCCCTAAACCCTAAAACACTACCCCCAGCATGACCCCCCACACTGCCCAAACACCACTTCACTCCCCTAAACCCTAAAACACCACCCCGTGCACGACACCCTACACTACCGGAACACCACTGCACTACCCTAAAACACCACCCCTACCATGACCCTCAACACTGCCCGAACACCACTGCACTACCCTAAACCATAAAACACCAGCCCCAGCATGACCCCCTACACTGCCCGAACACCACTGCTCTGCCCTAACCCTAAATCACCAGCCCCAGCACGACTCCTCACACTGCCCGAACACCACTGCATGGCCCTAAACCCTGAAACACCACCCCCTGCACGACCCACTACAGTGCCCAAACACCACTGCACTGCCCTAAACCCTGAAACACCACTACCAGGACGACCCCCTATACTGCCCAAACACCACTGCTCTGCCCTAAACCCTAAAACACCACCCTCAGCACGTCCCCCTACAACACCTGAACACCACTGCTCTGCCCTAAGCCCTGAAACACTAGCACGACCCGAACACAACTGCACTGCCCTAAACCCTGAAACCCCTAGCCCCAGCACGACCCGTTACACTGCCCGCATACCACTGCACTGCCCTAAACCCTGAAACACCACCCCCAGCACGACCCCCTACACTGCACAAACACCACTGCACTGCCCTAAACCCTGAAACACCAGCCCCAGCACGACCCCCTACACTGCCCGAACACCACTTCACTGCCCTAAACCCTAAAACACTACCTCCAGCATGACACCCTACACTACCTGAACACCACTGCACTGCTCTAAAACACCACCCCCAGCATGACCCCCAACACTGCCCGAACACCACTGCCCTAAACCCTGAAACACCACCCCCAGCACGACGCCCTGCACTGCCCGAACACTACTGCACTGCCCTAAACCCTGAAACACCACCCCCCTTCACGACCCCCTACACTGCCCGAACACCACTGCACTGCCATAAACCCTGAAACACCACCCCCAGCAAGACCCCCTATACTGCCTGAACACCTCTGCACTGCCTGAACCCTGAAACACCACCCCCAGGAGGACACCCTTCACTGCCTGAACACCACTGCCCTAATTCCTGAAGAACCACCCCAGCAAGAACCCCTAGAATGTCTGAAAAACACTGCACTGCCCTAAACCCTGAAACACCAACCCCTGCACGGCCCCCTGCACTGCCCGAACACCACTGCACTGCCCTAAACCCTGAAACACCACCCCCTGCACGATCCCCTACACTGCCCGAACACCACTGCACTGCCCTAAACCCTAAAACGCCACCCCAGCACGTCCCCCTACACTGCCAGAACACCACTGCACTGCCCTAATTCCTGAAACACCACCCCCAGCATGACCCCTTACACTGCCTGAACACCACTGCTCTGCCCTAAACCCTGAAACACCACCCCCAGCCCATCCCCCTACACTGCCTGAACACCACTGCTCTGCCCTAAACCCTGAAACACCAGCACGACCCCCTACACTGCCCGAACGCCACTGCGCTGCCCTAAACCCTGAAACACCACCCCCAGCAAGACCCCCTACACTGCCCGAACACCACTGCTCTAAACCCTGAAACGCAACCCCTGCAAGACCCTCTACACTGCCCGAACACCACTGCACCACTGCCCTGAACCCAAAAATGCCACCACCTGCAAGACCCCCTACACTGCCCAAACACCACTGCACTGCCCTAAACCCTGAAACATCACCCCCAGCACGACTCCTACACTGTCCGAACACCACTGCACTGCCCTAAACCCTGAAATACCACCCCCAGCATGACCCCCTACACTGCCCGAACACTACTGCACTGCCCTAAACCCTAAAACACCACCCCCAGCATAAACCCCCACACTGCCCGAACACCACTGCACTGCCCTAAACCCTAAAACACCACCCCATCATGACACCCTACACTGCCCGAACATCACTGCACTGCCCTAAACCCTAAAACACGACCCCCAGCATGACCCCCCACACTGCCCGAACACCACTTCACTCCCCTAAACCCTAAAACACCACCCCCTGCACGACACCCTACACTACCGGAACACCACTGCACTACCCTAAAACACCACCCCTACCATGACCCTCAACACTGCTCGAACAGCACTGCACTACTCTAAACCATAAAACACCAGCCCCAGCATGACCCCCTACACTGCCCGAACATCACTGCACTGACCTATCCCTAAAACACCAGCCCCAGCATCACCCCCTACAATGCCCGAAACCCACTGCATGGCCCTAAACCCTGAAACACCAGCCCCAGCACGACCCCCTACACTGCCCGAACACCACTGCCCTAAACCCTGAAACACCACCCCCCTGTATGACCCCCTACACTGCCCGAACACCACTGCACTGCCCTAAACCCTGAAAAACCACCCCAGCAAGACCCCCTACATTGCCCGAACACCTCTGCACTGCCCTGAACCCTGAAACACCACCCCCAGCACGACCCCCTACACTGCCTGAACACAACTGCTCTGACCTAAACCCTGAAACACCACCCCCAGCACGTCCCCCTACAACACCTGAACACCACTGCTCTGCCCTAAGCCCTGAAACACTAGCACGACCCGAACACAACTGCACTGCCCTAAACCCTGAAACCCCTAGCCCCAGCACGACCCGTTACACTGCCCGCATACCACTGCACTGCCCTAAACCCTGAAACACCACCCCCAGCACGACCCCCTACACTGCACAAACACCACTGCACTGCCCTAAACCCTGAAACACCAGCCCCAGCACGACCCCCTACACTGCCCGAACACCACTTCACTGCCCTAAACCCTAAAACACTACCTCCAGCATGACACCCTACACTACCTGAACACCACTGCACTACTCTAAAACACCACCCCCAGCATGACCCCCAACACTGCCCGAACACCACTGCCCTAAACCCTGAAACACCACCCCCAGCACGACGCCCTACACTGCCCGAACACTACTGCACTGCCCTAAACCCTGAAACACCACCCCCCTGCACGACCCCCTACACTGCCCGAACACCACTGCACTGCCATAAACCCTGAAACACCACCCCCAGGAGGACCCCCTTCACTGCCTGAACACCACTGCCCTAATCCCTGAAGAACCACCCCAGCAAGAACCCCTAGAATGTCTGAAAAACACTGCACTGCCCTAAACCTTGAAACACCAACCCCTGCACGGCCCCCTGCACTGCCCGAACACCACTGCACTGCCCTAAACCCTGAAACACCACCCCCTGCACGATCCCCTACACTGCCCGAACACCTCTGCACTGCCCTAAACCCTAAAACGCCACCCCAGCACGTCCCCCTACACTGCCAGAACACCACTGCACTGCCCTAATTCCTGAAACACCACCCCCAGCATGACCCCTTACACTGCCTGAACACCACTGCTCTGCCCTAAACCCTGAAACACCACCCCCAGCCCATCCCCCTACACTGCCTGAACACCACTGCTCTGCCCTAAACCCTGAAACACCAGCACGACCCCCTACACTGCCCGAACGCCACTACGCTGCCCTAAACCCTGAAACACCACCCCCAGCAAGACCCCCTACACTGCCCGAACACTACTGCTCTAAATCCTGAAACGCAACCCCTGCAAGACCATCTACACTGCCCAAACACCACTGCACCACTGCCCTGAACCCAAAAATGCCACCCCCTGCAAGACCCCCTACACTGCCCGAACACCACTGCACTGCCCTAAACCCTGAAACATCACCCCCAGCACGACTCCTACACTGCCCGAACACCACTGCACTGCCCTAAACCCTGAAATACCACCCCCAGCATGACCCCCTACACTGCCCGAACACTACTGCACTGCCCTAAACCCTAAAACACCACCCCCAGCACAACCCCCCACACTGCCCGAACACCACTGCACTGCCCTAAACCCTAAAACACCACCCCATCATGACACCCTACACTGCTCGAACACCACTGCACTGCCCTAAACCCTGAAACACCACCCCAGCACGACCCCTTACACTGCCCGAACACCACTGCACTGCCCTAAACCCTAAAACATCAGCCCCAGCATGACCCCTCACACTGCTCGAACACCACTGCACGGCCCTAATCCCTGAAACACCAGCCGCAGCACGACCCCTACACTGCCTGAACACCACTGCACTGCCCTAAACCCTGAAACACCACCTTCAGCAAGTCCCCCTACACTGCCAGAACACCACTACTATGCCCTAATTCCTGAAACACCACCCCCAGCACGTCCCCCTACACCACCTGAACACCACTGCTCTGCCCTAAACCCTGAAACACTAGCACGACCCCCTACAATGCCCGAACACAACTGCACTGCCCTAAACCCTGAAACCCCTAGCCACAGCACGACCCGTTACACTGCCCGCACACCACTGCACTGCCCTAAACCCTGAAACACCACCCCCAGCATGACCTCCTACACTGCACGAAAACCACTGCACTGCCCTAAACCCTGAAACACCACCCCAGCACGACCCCCTACACTGCCCGAACACCACTGCACTGCCCTAAACCCTGAAACACCACCCCCAGCACGACCCCCTACACTGCCGGAACACCATTGCACTGCCCTAAACCCTGAAACACCACCCCCCTGCACGACCCCCTACACTGCCCGAATACCACTGCACTGCCATAAACCATGAAACACCACCCCCAGCAAGACCCCCTACACTTCCCGAACACCTCTGCACTGCCCTGAACCCTGAAAAACCACCCCCAGCAGGACCCCCTACACTGCCCGAACACCTCTGCACTGCCCTGAACCCTGAAACACCACCCCCAGCAAGACCCCCTACACTGCCCGAACACCTCTGCACTGCCCTGAACCCTGAAACACCACCCCCAGCAGGACCCCCTACACTGCCTGAACACCACTGCCCTAATCCTTGAAGCACCACCCTAGCAAGAACCCCTAGAATGTCCAAAAACCACTGCACTGCCCTAAACCCTGAAATACCTCCCCCTACATGGCCCCCTGCACTGCCCAAACACCACTGAACTGCCCTAAACCCTCAAACACCACCCCTGCACGATCCCCTACACTGCCCGAACACCACTGCACTGCCCTAAACCCTGAAACACCTCTCCCAGGACGAACCCCTACACTGCCCAAACACCACTGCTCTGCCCTAAACCCTAAAACGCCACCCCAGCACGTCCCCCTACACTGCCAGAACACCCCTGCACTGCCCTAATTCCTGAAACACCACCCCCAGCACGACCCCCTACACTGCCTGAACACCACTGCTTTGCCCTAAACCCTGAAACACACACCCCAGCACGTCCCCTTACACTGCCTGAACACCACTGCTCTGCCCTAAACCCTGAAACACCAGCACGACCCCCTACACTGCCCGAACACCACTGCACTGCCCTAAACCCTGAAACACCATCCCCAGCCCGACCCCCTACACTGCCCGAACACCACTGCGCTGCCCTAAACCCTAAAACACCACCCCAGCAAGACCCCCTACACTGCCCGAACACCACTGCACCACTGCCTGAACCCAAAAACGCCACCCCCTGCAAGACCCCCTACACTGCCCGACCACCACTGCACTGCCCTAAACCCTGAAACATCACCCCCACCACAACTCCTACACTGCCTGAACACCACTGCACTGCCCTAAACCCTGAAATACCACCCCATCATGACACCCTACACTGCTCAAACACTACTGCACTGCCCTAAACCCTAAAACACCCCCCAGCACAACCCCCCACACTGCCCGAACACCACTGCACTGCCCTAAACCCTAAAAGGCCACCCCAGCACGTCCCCCTACACTGCCAGAACACCACTGCACTGCCCTAATTCCTGAAACACCACCCCCAGCACGACCCACTACACTGCCTGAACACCACTGCTCTGCCCTAAACCCTGAAACACAACCCCCAGCACATCCCCCTACACTGCCCGAACACCACTGCATGGCCCTAAACCCTGAAACACCACCCCCTGCACGACCCCCTACAGTGCCCAAACACCACTGCACTGCCCTAAACCCTGAAACACCACCCCCTGCACGACCCCCTACACTGCCCGAACACCACTGCACTGCCCTAAACCCTGAAACACCACCCCCTGCACGATCCCCTACACTGCCCGAACACCACTGCACTGCCCTAAACCCTGAAACACCACTCCCAGGACGAACCCCGACACTGCCCAAACACCACTGCTCTGCCCTAATCCCTAAAAGGCCACCCCAGCACGTCCCCCTACACTGCCAGAACACCACTGCACTGCCCTAATTCCTGAAACAAAACCCCCAGCACGACCCCCTACACTGCCTGAACACCACTGCTCTGCCCTAAACCCTGAAACACAACCCCCAGCACATCCCCCTACACTGCCTGAACACCACTGCTCTGCCCTAAACCCTGAAACACCAGCACGACCCCCTACACTGCCCGAACACCATTGCACTGCCCTAAACCCTGAAACACCATCCCCAGCATGACCCCCTACACTGCCCGCACGCCACTGCACTGCCCTAAACCCTGAAACACCACCCCCAGCAAGACCCCCTACACTGCCCGAACACCACTGCTCTAAACCCTGAAACGCCACCCCCTGTAAGACCCTCTACACTGCCCGAACACCACTGCACCACTGCCCTGAACCCAAAAATGCCACCCCCTGCAAGACCCCCTACACTGCCCGAAAACCACTGCACTGCCCTAAACCCTGAAACACCACTCCCAGCGTGACCCACTACACTGCCTGATCACCACTGCACTGCCCTAATTCCTGAAACACCACCCCCAGCACGACCCCCTACACTGCCAGAACGCCACTGCTCTGCCCTAAACCCTGAAACACCACCCCCAGCACATCCCCCTACACTGCCTGAACACCACTGCTCTGCCCTAAACCCTGAAACACCAGCACGATCGCCTACACTGCCCGAACACCACTGCACTGCCCTAAACCCTGAAACACCATCCCCAGCACGACTCCTTACACTGCCCGCGCGCCACTGCGCTGCCCTAAACCCTGAAACACCACCCCCAGCAAGACCCCCTACACTGCCCGAACACCACTGCTCTAAACCCTGAAACGCTACCCCCTGTAAGACCCCCTACACTGCCCGAACACAACTGCACTGCCCTAAACCCTGAAACCCCTAGCCCCAGCACGACCCGTTACACTGCCCGCACACCACTGCACTGCCCTAAACCCTGAAACACCACCCCCAGCACGACCTCCTACACTGCACGAAAACCACTGCACTGCCCTAAACCCTGAAACACCACCCCAGCATGACCCCCTACACTGCCCGAACACCACTGCACTTCCCTAAACCCTGAAACACCAGCCCCAGCACGACCCCCTACACTGCCCAAACACCACTGCACTGCCCTAAACCCTGAAACACCACCCCAAGCACCGACCCCCTACACTGCCCGAACACCACTGCACTGCCCTAAACCCTGAAACACCACCCCCCTGCACAACCCCCTACACTGCCCGAATACCACTGCACTGCCATAAACCCTGAAACACCACCCCCAGCAAGACCACCTACACTGCCCGAACACCTCTGCACTGCCCTGAACCCTGAAAAACCACCCCCAGCAGGACCCCCTACACTGCCCGAACACCTCTGCACTGCCCTGAACCCTGAAACACCACCCCCAGCAAGACCCCCTACACTGCCCGAACACCTCTGCACTGCCCTGAACCCTGAAACACCACCCCCAGCAGGACCCCCTACACTGCCTGAACACCACTGCCCTAATCCTTGAAGCACCACCCTAGCAAGAACCCCTAGAATGTCCAAAAACCACTGCACTGCCCTAAACCCTGAAACACCTCCCCCTACATGGCCCCCTGCACTGCCCAAACACCACTGAACTGCCCTAAACCCTCAAACACCACCCCCTGCACGATCCCCTACACTGCCCGAACACCACTGCACTGCCCTAAACCCTGAAACACCACTCCCAGGACGAACCCCTACACTGCCCAAACACCACTGCTCTGCCCTAAACCCTAAAACGCCACCCCAGCACGACCCCCTACACTGCCAGAACACCACTGCACTGCCCTAATTCCTGAAACACCACCCCCAGCACAACCCCCTACACTGCCCGCACGCCACTGCTCTGCCCTAAACCCTGAAACACCACCCCCAGCACATCCCCCTACACTGCCTGAACACCACTGCTCTGCCCTAAACCCTAAAACACCAGCACGATCGCCTACACTGCCCGAACACCACTGCACTGCCCTAAACCCTGAAACACCATCCCCAGCACGACTCCTTACACTGCCCGCACGCCACTGCGCTGCCCTAAACCCTGAAACACCACCCCCAGCAAGACCCCCTACACTGCCCGAACACCACTGCTCTAAACCCTGAAACGCTACCCCCTGTAAGACCCCCTACACTGCCCGAACACAACTGCACTGCCCTAAACCCTGAAACCCCTAGCCCCAGCACGACCCGTTACACTGCCCGCACACCACTGCACTGCCCTAAACCCTGATACACCACCCCCAACACGACCCCCTACACTGCACGAAAACCACTGCACTACCTTAAACCCTGAAACACCACCCACAGCACGACCCCCTACACTACCCGCACACCACTGCACTGCCCTAAACCCTGAAACACGACCCCAGCACGACCCCCTACACTGCCCGAACAACACTGCACTGCCCTAAACCCTGAAACACCAGCCCCAGCACGACCCCCTACACTGCCCGAACACCACTGCACTGCCCTAAACCCTGAAACACCAACCCCAGCACGACCCCCTACACTGCCCTAACACCACTGCACTGCCCTAAACCCTGAAACACCAACCCCAGCACAACCCCCTACACTGCCCTAACACCATTGCACTGCCCTAAACCCTGAAACACCACCCCCCTGCACGACCCCTTACACTGCCCGAACACCACTGCACTGCCATAAACCCTGAAACACCACCCCCAGCAAGACCCCCTACACTGCCCGAATACCTCTGCACTGCCCTGAACCCTGAAACACCACCCCCAGCAGGACCCCCTACACTGCCTGAACACCACTGCCCTAATAACTGAAGCACCACCCCAGCAAGAACCCCTAGAATGTCCAAAAACCACTGCACTGCCCTAAACCCTGAAACACCACCCCCGCATGGCCCCCTGCACTGCCCAAACACCACTGCACTGCCCTAAACCCTGAAACACCACCCCCTGCACGATCCCCTACACTGCCCGAACACCACTGCACTGCCCTAAACCCTGAAACACCACTCCCAGGACAAACCCCTACACTGCCCAAACACCACTGCTCTGCCCTAAACCCTAAAACGCCACCCCAGCACGTCCCCCTACACTGCCAGAACACCACTGCACTGCCCTAATTCCTGAAACACCACCCCCTGCACGACCCCCTACACTGCCTGAACACCACTGCTCTGCCCTAAACCCTGAAACACCACCCCCAGCATGGCCCCCTGCACTGCCCAAACACCACTGCACTGCCCTAAACCCTGAAACACCACCCCCTGCACGATCCCCTACACTGCCCGAACACCACTGCACTGCCCTAAACCCTGAAACACCACTCCCAGGACGAACCCCTACACTGCCCAAACACCACTGCTCTGCCCTAAATCCTAAAACGCCACCCCAGCACATCCCCTACACTGCCAGAACACCACTGCACTGCCCTAATTCCTGAAACACCACCCACAGCATGACCCCCTACACTGCCTGAACACCACTGCTCTGCCCTAAACCCTGAAACACCACCCCCAGCACGTCCCCCTACACTGCCTGAACACCACTGCTCTGCCCTAAACCCTGAAACACCAGCACGACCCCCTACACTGCCCGAACACCACTGCACTGCCCTAAACCCTAAAACACCATCCCCAGCACGACCCCCTACACTGCCCTCACGCCACTGCGCTGCCCTAAACCCTGAAACACCACCCCCAGCAAGACCCCCTACACTGCCCGGACACCACTGCTCTAAACCCTGAAACGCCACCCCCTGCAAGACCCTCTACACTGCCCGAACACCACTGCACCACTGCCCTGAACCCAAAAACTCCACCCCCTGCAAGACCCCCTACACTGCCCGAACACCACTGCACTGCCCTAAACCCTGAAACATCACCCCCAGCACAACTCCTTCACTGCCCGAACACCACTGCACTGGCCTAAACCCTGAAATACCACCCCCAGCACAACCCCCTACACTGCCCGAACACCACTGCACTGCCCTAAACCCTAAAACACCACGCCATCATGACACCCTACACTGCTCGAACACCACTGCACTGCCCTAAACCCTGAAACACCACCCCAGCATGACCCCTTACACAGCCCGAACACCACTGCACTGCCCTAAACCCTAAAACACTACCCCCAGCATGACCCCCCACACTGCCCAAACACCACTTCACTCCACTAAACCCTAAAACACCACCCCCTGCACGACACCCTACACTACCGGAACACCACTGCACTACCCTAAAACACCACCCCTACCATGACCCTCAACACTGCCCGAACACCACTGCACTACCCTAAACCATAAAACACCAGCCCCAGCATGACCCCCTACACTGCCCGAACACCACTGCACTGCCCTAACCCTAAATCACCAGCCCCAGCACGACTCCTCACACTGCCCGAACACCACTGCATGGCCCTAAACCCTGAAACACCACCCCCTGCATGACCCCCTACACTGCCCGAACACCACTGCACTGCCCTAAACCCTGAAATACCACTACCAGGACGACCCCCTATACTGCCCAAACACCACTGCTCTGCCCTAAACCCTAAAACACCACCCTCAGCACGTCCCCCTACACTGCCAGAACACCACTGCACTGCCCTAATTCCTGAAACACCACCCCAGCACGACCCCCTACACTGCCTGAACACCACTGCTCTGACCTAAACCCTGAAACACCACCCCCAGCACTTCCCCCTACAACACCTGAGCACCACTGCTCTGCCCTAAGCCCTGAAACACTAGCACGACCCGAACACAACTGCACTGCCCTAAACCCTGAAACCCCTAGCCCCAGCACGACCCGTTACACTGCCCGCATACCACTGCACTGCCCTAAACCCTGAAACACCACCCCCAGCACGACCCCCTACACTGCACAAACATCACTGCACTGCCCTAAACCCTGAAACACCAGCCCCAGCACGACCCCCTACACTGCCCGAACACCACTTCACTGCCCTAAACCCTAAAACACAACCTCCAGCATGACACCCTACACTACCTGAACACCACTGCACTACTCTAAAACACCACCCCCAGCATGACCCCCAACACTGCCCGAACACCACTGCCCTAAACCCTGAAACACCACCCCCAGCACGAACCCCTACACTGCCCGAACACTACTGCACTGCCCTAAACCCTGAAACACCACCCCCTTGCACGACCCCCTACGCTGCCCGAACACCACTGCACTGCCATAAACCCTGAAACACCACCCCCAGCAAGACCCCCTATACTGCCTGAACACCTCTGCACTGCCCTGAACCCTGAAACACCACACCCAGGAGGACCCCCTTCACTGCCTGAACACCACTGCCCTAATCCCTGAAGCACCACCCCAGCAAGAACCCCTAGAATGTCTGAAAAACACTGCACTGCCCTAAACCCTGAAACACCACCCCCTGCACGATCCCCTACACTGCCCGAACACCACTGCACTGCCCTAAACCCTAAAACGCCACCCCAGCACGTCCCCCTACACTGCCAGAACACCACTGCACTGCCCTAATTCCTGAAACACCACCCCCAGCACGACCCCCTACACTGCCTGAACACCACTGCTCTGCCCTAAACCCTGAAACACCACCCCCAGCCCATCCCCCTACACTGCCTGAACACCACTGCTCTGCTCTAAACCCTGAAACACCAGCACGACCCCCTACACTGCCCAAACGCCACTGCGCTGCCCTAAACCCTGAAACACCACCCCCAGCAAGACCCCCTACACTGCCCGAACACCACTGCTCTAAACCCTGAAACGCCACCCCTGCAAGACCCTCTACACTGCCCGAACACCACTGCACCACTGCCCTGAACCCAAAAATGCCACCCCCTGCAAGACCCCCTACACTGCCCGAACACCACTGCACTGCCCTAAACCCTGAAACATCACCCCCAGCACGAATCCTACACTGCCCGAACACCACTGCACAGCCCTAAACCCTGAAATACCACCCCCAGCATGACCCCCTACACTGCCCGAACACTACTACACTGCCCTAAACCCTAAAACACCACCCCCAGCACAACCCCCCACACTGCCCAAACACCACTGCACTGCCCTAAACCCTAAAACACCACCCCATCATGACACCCTACACTGCTCGAACACCACTGCACTGCCCTAAACCCTGAAACACCACCCCAGCACGACCCCTTACACTGCCCGAACACCACTGCACTGCCCTAAACCCTAAAACACGACCCCCAGCATGACCCCCCACACTGCCCGAACACCACTTCACTCCCCTAAACCCTAAAACACCACCCCCTGCACAACACCCTACACTACCGGAACACCACTGCACTACCCTAAAACACCACCCCTACCATGACCCTCAACACTGCCCGAACACCACTGCACTACTCTAAACCATAAAACACCAGCCCCAGCATGACCCCCTACACTGCCCGAACACCACTGCACTGCCCTAACCCTAAAACACCAGCCCCAGCATCACCCCCTACAATGCCCGAAACCCACTGCATGGCCCTAAACCCTGAAACACCAGCCCCAGCACGACCCCCTATACTGCCCGAACACCACTGCACTGCCCTAAACCCTGAAACACCACCCCCCTGTATGACCCCCTACACTGCCCGAACACCACTGCACTGCCCTAAACCCTTAAACAACAGCCCCAGCACGACCCCCTACACTGCCCGAAAACCACTGCACTGCCCTAAACCCTAAAACATCAGCCCCAGCATGACCCCTCACACTGCTCGAACACCACTGCACGGCCCTAATACCTGAAACACCAGCCGCAGCACGACCCCCTACACTGCCTGAAAACCACTGCACTTCCCTAAACCCTAAAACATCAGCCCCAGCATGACCCCTCACACTGCTCGAACACATCTGCACGGCCCTAATCCCTGAAACACCAGCCGCAGCACGACCCCCTACACTGCCTGAACACCACTGCACTGCCCTAAACCCTAAAACACCACTACCAGGACAACCCCCTACACTGCCCAAACACCACTGCTCTGCCCTAAACCCTGAAACACCACTCCCAGCACGTCCCCCTACACCACCTGAACACCACTGCTCTGCCCTAAACCCTGAAACACTAGCACGACCCCCTACACTGCCCGAACACAACTGCACTGCCCTAAACCCTGAAACCCCTAGCCCCAGCACGACCCGTTACATTGCCCGCACACCACTGCACTGCCCTAAACCCTGAAACACCACCCCCAGCACGACCTCCTACACTGCCCGAACACCACTGCACTGCCCTAAACCCTGAAACACCACCCCCAGCACGACCCCCTACACTGCCCGAACACCACTGCACTGCCCTAAACCCTGAAACACCACCCCACTGCACGGTCCCCTACACTGCCCGAATACCACTGCACTGCCATAAACCCTGAAACACCACCCCCAGCACGACCCCCTACACTGCCCGAACACCTCTGCACTGCCCTGAACCCTCAAAAACCACCCCCAGCAGGCCCCCTACACTGCCTGAACACCACTGCCCTAATCCTTGAAGCACCACCCTAGCAAGAACCCCTAGAATGTCCAAAAACCACTGCACTGCCCTAAACCCTGAAACACCTCCCTCTACATGGCCCCCAGCACTGCCCAAACACCACTGAACTGCCCTAAACCCTCTAACACCACCCTCTGCACGATCCCCTACACTGCCCGAACTCCATTGCACTGCCCTATACCCTGAATCACCACTCCCAGGATGAACCCCTACACTGCCCAAACACCACTGCTCTGCCCTAAACCCTAAAACGCCAACCCAGCACGTCCCCCTACACTGCCAGAACACCACTGCACTGCCCTAATTCCTGAAACACCACCCCCAGCACGACCCCCTACACTGCCTGAACACCACTGCTCTGCCCTAAACCCTGAAACACCACCCCCAGCACGTCCCCCTACACTGCCTGAACACCACTGCTCTGCCCTAAACCCTGAAACACCAGCACGACCCCCTACACTGCCCGAACACCACTGCACTGCCCTAAACCCTGAAACACCATCCCCAGCCCGACCCCCTACACTGCCCTCACACCACTGCGCTGCCCTAAACCCTGAAACACCATCCCCAGCCCGACCCCCTACACTGCCCTCACACCACTGCACTGCCCTAAACCCTGAAACACCACCCCCAGCACGACCCCCTACACTGCCCGAACACCACTGCACTGCCCTAAATCCTGAAACACCACCCCACTGCACGGTCCCCTACACTGCCCGAATACCACTGCACTGCCATAAACCCTGAAACACCACCCCCAGCAAGACCCCCTACACTGCCCGAACACCTCTGCACTGCCCTGAACCCTGAAAAACCACCCCCAGCAGGACCCCGTACACTGCCCGAACACCTCTGCACTGCCCTGAACCCTGAAACAGCACCCCCAGCAAGACCCCCTACACTGCCCGAACACCTCTGCACTGCCCTGAACCCTGAAACACCACCCCCAGCAGGCCCCCTACACTGCCTGAACACCACTGCCCTAATCCTTGAAGCACCACCCTAGCAAGAACCCCTAGAATGTCCAACAACCACTGCACTGCCCTAAACCCTGAAACACCTCCCCCTACATGGCCCCCTGCACTGCCCAAACACCACTGAACTGCCCTAAACCCTCAAACACCACCCTCTGCACGATCCCCTACACTGCCCGAACACCATTGCACTGCCCTATACCCTGAATCACCACTCCCAGGACGAACCCCTACACTGCCCAAACACCACTGCTCTGCCCTAAACCCTAAAACGCCACCCCAGCAAGTCCCCCTACACTGCCAGAACACCACTGCACTGCCCTAATTCCTGAAACACCACCCCCAGCACGACCCCCTACACTGCCTGAACACCACTGCTCTGCCCTAAACCCTGAAACACCACCCCAGCACGTCCCCCTACACTGCCTGAACACCACTGCTCTGCCCTAAACCCTGAAACACCAGCACGACCCCCTACACTGCCCGAACACCACTGCACTGCCCTAAACCCTGAAACACCATCCCCAGCCCGACCCCCTACACTGCCCTCACACCACTGCGCTGCCCTAAACCCTAAAACACCACCCCCAGCAAGACCCCATACACTGCCCGAACACCACTGCACCACTGCCCTGAACCCAAAAACGGCACCCCCTGCAAGACCCCCACTGCACTACCTTAAACCCTGAAACACCACCCACAGCACGACCCCCTACACTACCCGCACACCACTGCACTGCCCTAAACCCTGAAACACGACCCCAGCACGACCCCCTACCCTGCCCGAACAACACTGCACTGCCCTAAACCCTGAAACACCAGCCCCAGCACGACCCCCTACACTGCCCGAACACCACTGCACTGCCCTAAACCCTGAAACACCAACCCCAGCATGACCCCCTAAACTGCCCTAACACCACTGCACTGCCCTAAACCCTGAAACACCAACCCCAGCACAACCCCCTACACTGCCCTAACACCACTGCACTGCCCTAAACCCTGAAACACCACCCCCCTGCACGACCCCTTACACTGCCCGAACACCACTGCACCACCCTGAAACCCTGGAACACCACCCCCAGCAAGACCCCCTACACTGCCCGAATACCTCTGCACTGCCCTGAACCCTGAAACACCACCCCCAGCAGGACCCCCTACACTGCCTGAACACCACTGCCCTAATAACTGAAGCACCACCCCAGCAAGAACCCCTAGAATGTCCGAAAACCACTGCACTGCCCTAAACCCTGAAACACCACCCCTGCATGGCCCCCTGCACTGCCCAAACACCACTGCACTGCCCTAAACCCTGAAACACCACCCCCTGCACGATCCCCTACACTGCCCGAACACCACTGCACTGCCCTAAACCCTGAAACACCACTCCCAGGACGAACCCCTACACTGCCCAAACACCACTGCTCTGCCCTAAACCCTAAAACGCCACACCAGCACGTCCCCCTACACTGCCAGAACACCACTGCACTGCCCTAATTCCTGAAACACCACCCCCTGCACGACCCCCTACACTGCCTGAACACCACTGCTCTGCCCTAAACCCTGAAACACCACCCCCAGCATGGCCCCCTGCACTGCCCAAACACCACTGCACTGCCCTAAACCCTGAAACACCACCCCCTGCACGATCCCCTACACTGCCCGAACACCACTGCACTGCCCTAAACCCTGAAACACCACTCCCAGGACGAACCCCTACACTGCCCAAACACCACTGCTTTGCCCTAAACCCTAAAACGCCACCCCAGCACATCCCCCTACACTGCCAGATAACCACTGCACTGCCCTAATTCCTGAAACACCACCCACAGCATGACCCCCTACACTGCCTGAACACCACTGCTCTGCCCTAAACCCTGAAACACCACCCCCAGCACGTCCCCCTACACTGCCTGAACACCACTGCTCTGCCATAAACCCTGAAACACCAGCACGACCCCCTACACTGCCCGAACACCACTGCACTGCCCTAAACCCTGAAACACCATCCCCAGCACGACCCCCTACACTGCCCTCACGCCACTGCGCTGCCCTAAACCCTGAAACACCACCCCCAGCAAGACCCCCTACACTGCCCGAACACCACTGCTCTAAACCCTGAAACGCCACCCCCTGCAAGACCCTCTACACTGCCCGAACACCACTGCACCACTGCCCTGAACCCAAAAACTCCACCCCCTGCAAGACCCCCTACACTGCCCGAACACCACTGCACTGCCCTAAACCCTGAAACATCACCCCCAGCACAACTCCTTCACTGCCCGAACACCACTGCACTGGCCTAAACCCTGAAATACCACCCCCAGCACAACCCCCCACTGTGAGAAGTTGGCCTGGTATATGCTGTTCACTAGTTCTAGTGACCACCTTGTACCATGCCAAGCAACCCTTATGGTGTGGTTGTAAGTCAACCTTTTCGGACTAGCTGCCCTAGTGGTAGCGTAGGCTAAGCAGTCTTTGAGGCTAAACTCGTGATGCGTGTTAAGCCAGCTGTTTTACCAAATGCAACCCCCTTTTATACCAATGAAAGGACACCACACAGATATATATTCAAAATATATATGTATTTATTTCTCAAAGTAACCCCTAGTCTCTTTATGAGCACAGGAGCACAAATCGTCAAACAAGATTATCACAGAATACACAGAAGTTGCACTTTATATGGATAGGCCCTGGTGGCCACTCGAACCATATACTAAAATAGTGGTATAAGTACCACGAACAGAAAAGGGAAAAGGCCTAGGGCCTCTAGAATCGCTGGGCCTACAAGGAGCTAACGTCAGTTAGTGACCAGGAGGTCCACGGGTGGCGTGTGCAGAGCAAATAGTCACACGCGTGCTCCCATAGGTTTCAATGGGTGCGTAAAAAGTACAAAGTTACTGCAAAAGGAATCTTCCGGGTGACCTAGGAACTTAAGATTTGGAACACAGGCACTAGAGATGTAATACTACACTTGGGCACAGGTGTGCCAGCTTTACCTCACCCACAGGAAGCGGGTGCCTAGGCCTCGAAGTGCGTCGGGTTTCTTCTATCTGTTCCGTGGGGCCTGTAGACAAAAGTGCTGCAGGCGGTCGGTCGGGAAGAGATGCAGTGGATCCAAGAGTGGATCGGAGATGTTGAAGACCTGTAAGCAGAGGGGACAGTGTTCACAGTCACTAGCCAGTGACCAGCGTGGCACCAGGTGGGTACCAGGCGATGTCGGGTGCAAACAGGTGATGAGGGGTAGCTTGTCTCCGCAGCCACGTGGTCCCTGAAGGTCGACGACGTCCAGGAGTCGGCTCACGAGCTGTCCCAGGCAGGCTCTCGCTGTCGGCGGTGTCGGCGACTTGATCGAAGCAAACAAGCCTTGGCAAAAGCAATTGTAGGAGGATTCGGAAATCAGCTGTTGGTTCTGACCAGCAAGGTCAGAGGGATCGCTCCTTTGGAGGGGAGCAAGGGCCAGTCTGGAGCAACCAGACCAGCGGTGTTTGTCGTAGATTTCGTCGCCAAGATGGCCACTAGCCAGCGGGCCAGCAACCGGTTAGGCGCGTCGAGTGGCAAAATGCAGAAGGGCCCCACGCAGATCGTGGAGATGCTGGAGGGCTCTCCTTTGGTGCAGATGCTGCTCGAGGGTTGGGCTTCTCAGGACCCAAAGCACAACTTGGAGGGAGCCTCGGTTGTTGCACTGGTCAGCTTGTCGTAGTCGTTCCAAGATGGCTGGCTCCACGTGTCTCGGTGCCTCCACGGGTCTCCTCTTTGCAGGGACTGTGGATCGGGCGGTGAGAGGTCTGGAGGTCCAGGTCTTGTCAGTCTCTGGGCTCGGGCTCCGGCGGGAGGCGGCGGCAAAGCAGACGGTGATTCGCTGGATGGTGCTTGCGTTAGCAAGGTGGTCACTCCCTGACCACAGGGGAGATTTTCTTCAGTCTTCTGTGCAGCAGAATGTCGAAGTTCCCGTCTTCTTCTTAGTTTCAAGTTGATTCCAGGATGTCTAAAGTCTTAGGACACAGCTCCTACCTTTATTCGGATTCTAGGGGCCGGACTACCTGCTAGGTCCCTCCCTATGGGTGGGACCAGGAAGGGGGGTGGTTACACCCCCAATCCTTTGTCCAGCTCGCCCCAGGCCCGGGACTGGTGTGCCCCAGGACCGGTTTGAACTGGCATATGCACCGAGGCTCCTTGTGAGCCACAGGCATGTCTGGTTTCTTTCAAGCCCTACCTGACCAATACACAAAATCCTGTCTGGGGTGGTGCACGCACCTCCCCTGGCAGGAAACCCTTTGTCCACACCTCCCAAGCTGGAAGGACTCCCAGCAGCAGGAGGGCAGACTTGTGTCTGTGGTGGCAGCATCCATTTTGTGGAGCTGAGGCTATGTCTGATTTTACCCGCGTTTCAGGCACTGTACATGTCGTGTCCCTCTAGAAGGGTGGAATGCTAACCCCGTCGCCAGAATTGGCGAGGGGTTAGTATTCCAATTCGTATGACACCTTACTCGACATGTTTTGATAAAGCCAAACCAAAGATAGCATTTAACCGCGAGGTTCATAATGCACTTAAGAGTATATGGTATGACGATATCTGGAAACAGTAGAAGGAAGTTGTTCCGACCACTGCAGACAGGCTCAGCTCATGCCAGAGCACCATCTCACATGGAACCAAGCACTCTGCCTTCAGGATTGTTAAGGCCTGCCATAGGAGTGACTTATAGGTTACCAGGTGTCCCATTTAAGTTTAGGTATAGGTATACTACACCTAAGTAAGAGGTGATTACACCAACTTACCCCAGCTGAGTGATCAGCCAGTTGTGTCAGATTGTTAGGCCAAGCCTGGGGTGGCATAATACATGCTTCAGCCCCTGGCAGGCCTTGGATACACCAATGCCCTGGGTACCTAGTGTACACTGGTACAGGGGCTGACAGGGTGATCCAACCAATTGGGTATGTACCTAGGGTACATGGAGTCCATTTTACAGAGAGAGCAGATAGCCTGAGAGCCTGAATGGCAGGATCTCAGGCCAACTAAGTCGAAAAACCAGCTAGACACTAGGCAAAAATTTGGGGGTAACCATAGTCAGATATCCACCTTCCTACACAACCCCCCCCCAAACGAAGGGAGATAAGGCTGACCTTGACCAGGTAAGCCTATATTGCCCAAGTGGCCATATAAGGAGGAACCAGCACTGGCATGGTTACCCCCTGTCTCATGGTCCACTAAGCAATCCCTCACCCTAAGGGTATCAGAGGGTCTCCACCATAGGGAATCTCTACCTGTGGTGTGTCTTGGCAAAGTAAAAGGCTGGTGTTGAGATGGAGTACTGAAGTGAGTGTCCTCAAAGTGAGGCCTCAGCTTCCTCCGATCATCCTCCACCATGGATGCCTTTCTTTCTTTAACTGAGTTGCACTGTGCTCTCAGGGTCAGCCTCTGGCTACCTAAAGCTGGAGGCTGGGTCCCTTTTGTGGGCTTACTGGAGGGACAGGTCAGGTTTGGGGCCCTAAGGTCCCATGTTTGCCTGTGCCCAACAGAATCCCCCTGGGGGAGGTCCCTAACTACCTGTAAAGGAGATCCCTCAGGAATGTTTTTACCCATCACCTGACTAGGGCTACTAGCCAGGCAATCCTCATTCTTTTGATGGGGGGGTTCTTGTGGACAGGGGCCCTCTGGGGGTCCACTGGCCTCCCTGACCTCTGCAGCCCTGGGCTGACTGAGGCAGGGTAGAGAGAGGCAGGCTACCTGCACCAGACTGGATCCCACCTTGGAAGGGGCCACTGACATCAGAGGCTCTGCCAGGCCAGGCCTGGCTACCTCTGGGGCAGTTCCTTCACAAGGGGTGAGGTCAGATCCCTGAGGAGGCTGACCTTTTCCTAATGTCTGGGGAGAGGGAGACTTTTCTTCCTCCCCACTACTCTCAGTTTGTGTGGAGTGATCCATTGTTTCAGGCTTCACTACACCTATGTCAGTCTGAGTATAGGCTGAGACCATTACAGCCTTGCCAACCTTTTCAGGGGGGCACTCAGTTTGTGTTTGAGCTGTGACTGTCACAGCTCTGCCAGTCCCTACAGGGAAGTCTGTCTGTGCCTGGGCTGTGGCTACCACTGCCCTTCCAACCTTTTCAGGGAGGAAATCTATTTGGACAGGGGTTGTGAATGGCACAACCCCCCTACCCTTTTGTGAAAGGCCTACCATTTTAGAATGGGTGTCTTGTTCAACTCCAGCCCAAGCTGAGAGTTCTAAGTCATTCCCCAGTAAGCAGTCTACAGGCAAGGTTGGGGACACTGCTACCCTTTTAGGGCCAGTGACCCCTCCCCAGCTGAGACATACCTCTGCCATGGGATGACTGTTCTGTTTGCCATCAATGTTAGTCACCTGGTAGGAGAAACCGGGCAAAAGCTGCTCAGAGGGAACTAGCCAATGGGCCACCATTGTGATGCTAGCCCCAGTGTCTCTGTAGGCCTCAGCTTTTGTACCATTGATGTAGGGCTCCTGTCTGTACCTACCCAAAGTGTTGGGACAGGCAGTGAAGTTGGCAAACCCCATGCCACCATCACAGACAAGAGTGGTTGCTGTAGGGGAATTGGCTAAGCCAGGGTCCCCCTGTGTTCCCCAAGTAAACCCACCCAGATTTCTGGGGGCACTCCCACCACCTGGGGGATTACTGCTGACAGTAATAGGTGGTGTGACAGGAGTAATTGGAGGAACAGTTTTGTTTTTAGCCCTTGGGCAACCGCTGTCAGTTTTCCAATGCCCAGGAGTTTTACACTCATGGCAGTAGGGCTTTTTAGCTGTGGTAGAGGAGGGAGCTTGGGACCCACCACCCTGTGTGGAGTTTTGGGGCC
This sequence comes from Triturus cristatus, assembly GCF_964204655.1. Taxonomy (NCBI): domain Eukaryota; kingdom Metazoa; phylum Chordata; class Amphibia; order Caudata; family Salamandridae; genus Triturus; species Triturus cristatus. The sequence goes on along the minus strand of NW_028188165.1, from coordinate 69,246 downwards.
CTGAGGACGGTTTCTCTTTTTCTTTATCCCCACCCTTCTCTTGAGGCTTGGTGGTATCTTTCTTTTGGTCACCACCCTGGTTTTTAGGCCTGATCCTGGTCCTGACCCATTTATCTGCCCTCTTTCCCAATTCTTGGGGAGAGGTCAAATCTGAGTCTACCAGGTGTTGATGGAGAAGCTGGTTTTGACAATTACTTAAAATCTGCTCTCTCATCATCAAATTGTACAATCCTGTATAATCAGACACCTTACTTCCCAGCAACCAACCCTCCAAAGCCTTAGTGGCACATTCCACATATTCAGACCAGTCCTGAGTCTGTGTCTTCTGGGTGTCTCTGAACATTAACCTGTACTGTTCAGTGGTTAAGCCTAACCCATCAACTAGGACACTCTTCAGGACTCTGTAATTTCTGACATCCTCTTCTCTAACAGTGAGGAGTCTATCTCTGCCTCTCCCCTCAAAGGAGAGCCATAAGATTGCTGCCCACTGGTCTTCAGGAACCTGCTGCACTTTGCAGGCTCTCTCAAGAGCAGTCATCCATTTGTGGATGTCATCCCCACTTTTGTAGGGGGGCACAATCTTGGACAGGTTCCTATTGTCAAAGACCCTATCTTTGTCCCTAGGGACATTGCTGCCACCAGTGGGTATAGACCCACTCTCTCTATGCTGCCTAGCCTTGCTCAGTTTTTCTTCCATCAGGGCTACTTCTAGCTCCTGCTTCCTGATCCTCAGCTGGGCTTCCTGCATTCTGGCCTCATGTTCCCTCCTCTGAGGGGTGGTCAGTCTCCTTCTGGAGTGACCTTGAGAGCCTCTAGAGCCATGGGAAGCATTGGAGTCACCTGAGCGATTCCTTTGCCTTCCAAGCCCTGTGTTAAGTCCACTGGGGAGATCCAATGGGGTGAACCCACTGTCAGTCCCCAATAGCCTTAGTTTAGCTGGGCCAAGTATAACACTTGGCACTGGGCTAGTTCTCCCTTCATCCCCACTCACATCTGTATCCCCATCACTTTCTTCCTCTGTGGTAGGCATCCCATCTAAGGGGTGACTATTGGGAAGGGGTACTTCAGTGGCATCTTCAGAAGGGGGGCCTCCTGTTCCTGTCCCTAAGGGGGCTAACTGGGAAGCTTTCTTGAGTGCTCTCTGATTCTCATCATTCTGTAAGAGCTCTCTGAGCTCAGCAGAGTTTGGGTTCTTGGGCTGTTTAAGGCCTCTAAGAGTTGCCAAATGCCTGAGCTCATTCTGATTAAGGGTAGCAAAGCTGGATGGTGCCCTCTGGGGGTCACTCTCAACAGAGATGGGTACAGTGGACCCCTCTGCCCCGGCCATTGCTCTTAAGTGTGGGTGGATGTGTTGCAATCTACCTACACTTGGGTTTACCTACTAAACCTATCTAGTAGTTGTAGTCAGGGTGTGCTACTCCCTTTGCTCTACAACAACTAAGTTCAGTAGAACTTAAGTATATCTAATCTTGTTTTATATGTACCTACAGGTACCTATGTGATCTTTCAATTGGTAACCAAGAGATTACAATGGTAAAACACAGCAAGCTCAAATCCAACCGCTGCTCACCAATGTGAGAAGTTGGCCTGGTATATGCTGTTCACTAGTTCTAGTGACCACCTTGTACCATGCCAAGCAACCCTTATGGTGTGGTTGTAAGTCAACCTTTTCGGACTAGCTGCCCTAGTGGTAGCGTAGGCTAAGCAGTCTTTGAGGCTAAACTCGTGATGCGTGTTAAGCCAGCTGTTTTACCAAATGCAACCCCCTTTTATACCAATGAAAGGACACCACACAGATATATATTCAAAATATATATGTATTTATTTCTCAAAGTAACCCCTAGTCTCTTTATGAGCACAGGAGCACAAATCGTCAAACAAGATTATCACAGAATACACAGAAGTTGCACTTTATATGGATAGGCCCTGGTGGCCACTCGAACCATATACTAAAATAGTGGTATAAGTACCACGAACAGAAAAGGGAAAAGGCCTAGGGCCTCTAGAATCGCTGGGCCTACAAGGAGCTAACGTCAGTTAGTGACCAGGAGGTCCACGGGTGGCGTGTGCAGAGCAAATAGTCACACGCGTGCTCCCATAGGTTTCAATGGGTGCGTAAAAAGTACAAAGTTACTGCAAAAGGAATCTTCCGGGTGACCTAGGAACTTAAGATTTGGAACACAGGCACTAGAGATGTAATACTACACTTGGGCACAGGTGTGCCAGCTTTACCTCACCCACAGGAAGCGGGTGCCTAGGCCTCGAAGTGCGTCGGGTTTCTTCTATCTGTTCCGTGGGGCCTGTAGACAAAAGTGCTGCAGGCGGTCGGTCGGGAAGAGATGCAGTGGATCCAAGAGTGGATCGGAGATGTTGAAGACCTGTAAGCAGAGGGGACAGTGTTCACAGTCACTAGCCAGTGACCAGCGTGGCACCAGGTGGGTACCAGGCGATGTCGGGTGCAAACAGGTGATGAGGGGTAGCTTGTCTCCGCAGCCACGTGGTCCCTGAAGGTCGACGACGTCCAGGAGTCGGCTCACGAGCTGTCCCAGGCAGGCTCTCGCTGTCGGCGGTGTCGGCGACTTGATCGAAGCAAACAAGCCTTGGCAAAAGCAATTGTAGGAGGATTCGGAAATCAGCTGTTGGTTCTGACCAGCAAGGTCAGAGGGATCGCTCCTTTGGAGGGGAGCAAGGGCCAGTCTGGAGCAACCAGACCAGCGGTGTTTGTCGTAGATTTCGTCGCCAAGATGGCCACTAGCCAGCGGGCCAGCAACCGGTTAGGCGCGTCGAGTGGCAAAATGCAGAAGGGCCCCACGCAGATCGTGGAGATGCTGGAGGGCTCACCTTTGGTGCAGATGCTGCTCGAGGGTTGGGCTTCTCAGGACCCAAAGCACAACTTGGAGGGAGCCTCGGTTGTTGCACTGGTCAGCTTGTCGTAGTCGTTCCAAGATGGCTGGCTCCACGTGTCTCGGTGCCTCCACGGGTCTCCTCTTTGCAGGGACTGTGGATCGGGCGGTGAGAGGTCTGGAGGTCCAGGTCTTGTCAGTCTCTGGGCTCGGGCTCCGGCGGGAGGCGGCGGCAAAGCAGACGGTGATTCGCTGGATGGTGCTTGCGTTAGCAAGGTGGTCACTCCCTGACCACAGGGGAGATTTTCTTCAGTCTTCTGTGCAGCAGAATGTCGAAGTTCCCGTCTTCTTCTTAGTTTCAAGTTGATTCCAGGATGTCTAAAGTCTTAGGACACAGCTCCTACCTTTATTCGGATTCTAGGGGCCGGACTACCTGCTAGGTCCCTCCCTATGGGTGGGACCAGGAAGGGGGGTGGTTACACCCCCAATCCTTTGTCCAGCTCGCCCCAGGCCCGGGACTGGTGTGCCCCAGGACCGGTTTGAACTGGCATATGCACCGAGGCTCCTTGTGAGCCACAGGCATGTCTGGTTTCTTTCAAGCCCTACCTGACCAATACACAAAATCCTGTCTGGGGTGGTGCACGCACCTCCCCTGGCAGGAAACCCTTTGTCCACACCTCCCAAGCTGGAAGGACTCCCAGCAGCAGGAGGGCAGACTTGTGTCTGTGGTGGCAGCATCCATTTTGTGGAGCTGAGGCTATGTCTGATTTTACCCGCGTTTCAGGCACTGTACATGTCGTGTCCCTCTAGAAGGGTGGAATGCTAACCCCGTCGCCAGAATTGGCGAGGGGTTAGTATTCCAATTCGTATGACACCTTACTCGACATGTTTTGATAAAGCCAAACCAAAGATAGCATTTAACCGCGAGGTTCATAATGCACTTAAGAGTATATGGTATGACGATATCTGGAAACAGTAGAAGGAAGTTGTTCCGACCACTGCAGACAGGCTCAGCTCATGCCAGAGCACCATCTCACATGGAACCAAGCACTCTGCCTTCAGGATTGTTAAGGCCTGCCATAGGAGTGACTTATAGGTTACCAGGTGTCCCATTTAAGTTTAGGTATAGGTATACTACACCTAAGTAAGAGGTGATTACACCAACTTACCCCAGCTGAGTGATCAGCCAGTTGTGTCAGATTGTTAGGCCAAGCCTGGGGTGGCATAATACATGCTTCAGCCCCTGGCAGGCCTTGGATACACCAATGCCCTGGGTACCTAGTGTACACTGGTACAGGGGCTGACAGGGTGATCCAACCAATTGGGTATGTACCTAGGGTACATGGAGTCCATTTTACAGAGAGAGCAGATAGCCTGAGAGCCTGAATGGCAGGATCTCAGGCCAACTAAGTCGAAAAACCAGCTAGACACTAGGCAAAAATTTGGGGGTAACCATAGTCAGATATCCACCTTCCTACACCCACACTGCCCGAACACCACTGCACTGCCCTAAACCCTAAAACACCACGCCATCATGACACCCTACACTGCTCGAACACCACTGCACTGCCCTAAACCCTGAAACACCACCCCAGCATGACCCCTTACACTGCCCGAACACCACTGCACTGCCCTAAACCCTAAAACACTACCCCCAGCATGACCCCCCACACTGCCCAAACACCACTTCACTCCCCTAAACCCTAAAACACCACCCCCTGCATGAAACCCTACACAACCGGAACACCACTGCACTACCCTAAAACACCACCCCTACCATGACCCTCAACACTGCCCGAACACCACTGCACTACCCTAAACCATAAAACACCAGCCCCAGCATGACCCCCTACACTGCCCGAACACCACTGCACTGCCCTAACCCTAAATCACCAGCCCCAGCACGACTCCTCACACTGCCCGAACACCACTGCATGGCCCTAAACCCTGAAACACCACCCCCTGCATGACCCCCTACAGTGCCCAAACACCACTGCACTGCCCTAAACCCTGAAACACCACCCCCTGCATGACCCCCTACACTGCCCGAACACCACTGCACTGCCCTAAACCCTGAAACACCACTACCAGGACGACCCCCTATACTGCCCAAACACCACTGCTCTGCCCTAAACCCTAAAACACCACCCTCAGCACGTCCCCCTACACTGCCAGAACACCACTGCACTGCCCTAATTCCTGACACACCACCCCAGCACGACCCCCTACACTGCCTGAACACCACTGCTCTGACCTAAACCCTGAAACACCACCCCCAGCACGTCCCCCTACAACACCTGAGCACCACTGCTCTGCCCTAATCCCTGAAACACTAGCACGACCCGAACACAACTGCACTGCCCTAAACCCTGAAACCCCTAGCCCCAGCACGACCCGTTACACTGCCCGCATACCACTGCACTGCCCTAAACCCTGAAACACCACCCCCAGCACGACCCCCTACACTGCACAAACATCACTGCACTGCCCTAAACCCTGAAACACCAGCCCCAGCACGACCCCCTAAACTGCCCGAACACCACTTCACTGCCCTAAACCCTAAAACACAACCTCCAGCATGACACCCTACACTACCTGAACACCACTGCACTACTCTAAAACACCACCCCCAGCATGACCCCCAACACTGCCCGAACACCACTGCCCTAAACCCTGAAACACCACCCCCAGCATGACCCCCTACACTGCCCGAACACTACTGCACTGCCCTAAACCCTGAAACACCACCCCCTTGCACGACCCCCTACACTGCCCGAACACCACTGCACTGCCATAAACCCTGAAACACCACCCCCAGCAAGACCCCCTATACTGCCTGAACACCTCTGCACTGCCCTGAACCCTGAAACACCACCCCCAGGAGGACCCCCTTCACTGCCTGAACACCACTGCCCTAATCCCTGAAGCACCACCCCAGCAAGAACCCCTAGAATGTCTGAAAAACACTGCACTGCCCTAAACCCTGAAACACCAACCCCTGCACGGCCCCCTGCACTGCCCGAACACCACTGCACTGCCCTAAACCCTGAAACACCACCCCCTGCACGATCCCCTACACTGCCCGAACACCACTGCACTGCCCTAAACCCTAAAACGCCACCCCCAGCACGTCCCCCTACACTGCCAGAACACCACTGCACTGCCCTAATTCCTGAAACACCACCCCCAGCACGACCCCCTACACTGCCTGAACACCCCTGCTCTTCCCTAAACCCTGAAACACCACCCCCAGCCCAACCCCCTACACTGCCTGAACACCACTGCTCTGCTCTAAACCCTGAAACACCAGCACGACCCCCTACACTGCCCAAACGCCACTGCGCTGCCCTAAACCCTGAAACACCACCCCCAGCAAGACCCCCTATACTGCCCGAACACCACTGCTCTAAACCCTGAAACGCCACCCCTGCAAGACCCTCTACACTGCCCGAACACCACTGCACCACTGCCCTAAACCCAAAAATGCCACACCCTGCAAGACCCCCTACACTGCCCGAACACCACTGCACTGCCCTAAACCCTGAAACATCACCCCCAGCACGACTCCTACACTGCCCGAACACCACTGCACTGCCCTAAACCCTGAAAAACCACCCCCAGCATGACCCCCTACACTGCCTGAACACTACTGCACTGCCCTAAACCCTAAAACACCACCCCCAGCACAACCCCCCACACTGCCCGAACACCACTGCACTGCCCTAAACCCTAAAACACCACCCCATCATGACACCCTACACTGCTCGAACACCACTGCACTGCCCTAAACCCTGAAACACCACCCCAGCACGACCCCTTACTCTACCCGAACACCACTGCACTGCCCTAAACCCTAAAACATGACCCCCAGCATGACCCCCCACACTGCCCGAACACCACTTCACTCCCCTAAACCCTAAAACACCACCCCCTGCACAACACCCTACACTCCTGGAACACCACTGCACTACCCTAAAACACCACCCCTACCATGACCCTCAACACTGCCTGAACACCACTGCACTACTCTAAACCATAAAACACCAGCCCCAGCATGACCCCCTACACTGCCCGAACACCACTGCACTGCCCTAACCCTAAAACACCAGCCCCAGCATCACCCCCTACAATGCCCGAAACCCACTGCATGGCCCTAAACTCTGAAACACCAGCCCCAGCACGACCCCCTATACTGCCCGAACACCACTGCACTGCCCTAAACCCTGAAACACCACCCCCCTGTATGACCCCCTACACTGCCCGAACACCACTGCACTGCCCTAAACCCTGAAACACCACCTCCAGCAAGACCCCCTACATTGTCCAAACACCTCTGCACTGCCCTGAACCCTGAAACACCACCCCCAGCAAGACCCTCTACACTGCCTGAACACCACTGCCTTAAACCCTGAAACACAACCCCAGCAAGACCCCCTACACCGCCTGAAAACCAATGCACTGCCCTAAACCCTGAAACACCACCCCCCTGCACGACCCCTATACTGCCCGAACACCACTTCACTGCCCTAAACCCTAAAACACTACCCCCAGCACGACACCCTACACTACCTGAACACCACTGCACTACTCTAAAACACCACCCCCAGCATGACCCCCAACACTGCCCGAACACCACTGCACTACCCTAAACCATAAAACACCAGCCCCAGCACAACCCCCTACACTGCCCGAACACCACTGCACTGCCCTAACCCTTAAACACCAGCCCCAGCACGACCCCCTACACTGCCCGAAAACCACTGCACTGCCCTAAACCCTAAAACATCAGCCCCAGCATGACCCCTCACACTGCTCGAACACCACTGCACGGCCCTAATCCCTGAAACACCAGCCGCAGCACGACCCCCTACACTGCCTGAAAACCACTGCACTGCCCTAAACCCTAAAACATCAGCCCCAGCATGACCCCTCACACTGCTCGAACACCACTGCACGGCCCTAATCCCTGAAACACCAGCCGCAGCACGACCCCCTACACTGCCTGAACACCACTGCACTGCCCTAAACCCTAAAACACCACTACCAGGACAACCCCCTACACTGCCCAAACACCACTGCTCTGCCCTAAACCCTGAAACACCACCCCCAGCACGTCCCCCTACACCACCTGAACACCACTGCTCTGCCCTAAACCCTGAAACACTAGCACGACCCCCTACACTGCCCGAACACAACTGCACTGCCCTAAACCCTGAAACCCCTAGCCCCAGCACGACCCGTTACACTGCCCGCACACCACTGCACTGCCCTAAACCCTGAAACACCACCCCAGCACGACCCCCTACACTGCCCGAACACCACTGCACTGCCCTAAACCCTGAAACACCAGCCCCAGCACGACCCTCTACACTGCCCGAACACCACTGCACTGCCCTAAACCCTGAAACACCACCCCCAGCACGACCCCCTACACTGCCCGAACACCACTGCACTGCCCTAAACCCTGAAACACCACCCCCAGCACGTCCCCCTACACCACCTGAACACCACTGCTCTGCCCTAAACCCTGAAACACTAGCACGACCCCCTACACTGCCCGAACACAACTGCACTGCCCTAAACCCTGAAACCCCTAGCCCCAGCACGACCCGTTACACTGCCCGCACACCACTGCACTGCCCTAAACCCTGAAACACCACCCCAGCACGACCCCCTACACTGCCCGAACACCACTGCACTGCCCTAAACCCTGAAACACCAGCCCCAGCACGACCCTCTACACTGCCCGAACACCACTGCACTGCCCTAAACCCTGAAACACCACCCCCAGCATGACCCCCTACACTGCCCGAACACCACTGCACTGCCCTAAACCCTGAAACACCACCCCACTGCACGGTCCCCTACACTGCCCGAATACCACTGCACTGCCATAAACCCTGAAACACCACCCCCAGCAAGACCCCCTACACTACCCGAACACCTCTGCACTGCCCTGAACCCTGAAAAACCACCCCCAGCAGGACCCCGTACACTGCCCGAACACCTCTGCACTGCCCTGAACCCTGAAACACCACCCCCAGCAAGACCCCCTACACTGCCCGAACACCTCTGCACTGCCCTGAACCCTGAAACACTACCCCCAGCAGGCCCCCTACACTGCCTGAACACCACTGCCCTAATCCTTGAAGCACCACCCTAGCAAGAACCCCTAGAATGTCCAAAAACCACTGCACTGCCCTAAACCCTGAAACACCTCCCCCTACATGGCCCCTGCACTGCCCAAACACCACTGAACTGCCCTAATCCCTCAAACACCACCCTCTGCACGATCCCCTACACTGCCCGAACACCATTGCACTGCCCTATACCCTGAATCACCACTCCCAGGACGAACCCCTACACTGCCCAAACACCACTGCTCTGTCCTAATCCCTGAAACACCAGCCGCAGCACGACCCCCTACACTGCCTGAACACCACTGCACTGCCCTAAACCCTAAAACACCACTACCAGGACAACCCCCTACACTGCCCAAACACCACTGCTCTGCCCTAAACCCTGAAACACCACCCCCAGCACGTCCCCCTACACCACCTGAACACCACTGCTCTGCCCTAAACCCTGAAACACTAGCACGACCCCCTACACTGCCCGAACACAACTGCACTGCCCTAAACCCTGAAACCCCTAGCCCCAGCACTACCCGTTACACTGCCCGCACACCACTACACTGCCCTAAACCCTGAAACACCACCCCCAGCACGACCTCCTACACTGCATGAAAACCACTGCACTGCCCTAAACCCTGAAACACCACCCCAGCACGACCCCCTACACTGCCCGAACACCACTGCACTGCCCTAAACCCTGAAACACCAGCCCCAGCACGACCCCCTACACTGCCCGAACACCACTGCACTGCCCTAAACCCTGAAACACCACCCCCAGCACGACCCCCTACACTGCCCGAACACCACTGCACTGCCCTAAACCCTGAAACACCACCCCACTGCACGGTCCCCTACACTGCCCGAATACCACTGCACTGCCATAAACCCTGAAACACCACCCCCAGCAAGACCCCCTACACTACCCGAACACCTCTGCACTGCCCTGAACCCTGAAAAACCACCCCCAGCAGGACCCCGTACACTGCCCGAACACCTCTGCACTGCCCTGAACCCTGAAACACCACCCCCAGCAAGACCCCCTACACTGCCCGAACACCTCTGCACTGCCCTGAACCCTGAAACACTACCCCCAGCAGGCCCCCTACACTGCCTGAACACCACTGCCCTAATCCTTGAAGCACCACCCTAGCAAGAACCCCTAGAATGTCCAAAAACCACTGCACTGCCCTAAACCCTGAAACACCTCCCCCTACATGGCCCCCTGCACTGCCCAAACACCACTGAACTGCCCTAAACCCTCAAACACCACCCTCTGCACGATCCCCTACACTGCCCGAACACCATTGCACTGCCCTATACCCTGAATCACCACTCCCAGGACGAACCCCTACACTGCCCAAACACCACTGCTCTGCCCTAAACCCTAAAACGCCACCCCAGCACGTCCCCCTACACTGCCAGAACACCACTGCACTGCCCTAATTCCTGAAACACCACCCCCAGCACGACCCCCTACACTGCCTGAACACCACTGCTCTGCCCTAAACCCTGAAACACCACCCCCAGCACGTCCCCCTACACTGCCTGAACACCACTGCTCTGCCCTAAACCCTGAAACACCAGCACGACCCCCTACACTGCCCGAACACCACTGCACTGTCCTAAACCCTGAAACACCATCCCCAGCCCGACCCCCTACACTGCCCTCACACCACTGCGCTGCCCTAAACCCTAAAACACCACCCCCAGCAAGACCCCATACACTGCCGGAACACCACTGCACCACTGCCCTGAACCCAAAAACGGCACCCCCTGCAAGACCCCTTACACTGCCCGACCACCACTGCACTGCCCTAAACCCTGAAACATCACCCCCACCACAACTCCTACACTGCCCGAACACCACTGCACTGCCCTAAACACTGAAATACCACCCCATCATGACACCCTACACTGCTCGAACTTTACTGCACTGCCCTAAACCCTAAAACACCCCCCCAGCACAACCCCCCACACTGCCCGAACACCACTGCACTGCCCTAAACCCTAAAACACCACCCCATCATGACACCCTACACTGCTCGAACACCACTGCACTACCCTAAACCCTGAAACACCACCCCAGAACGACCCCTTACACTGCCCGAACAACACTGCACTGCCCTAAACCCTAAAACACAACCCCCAGCACGACCCCCCACACTGCCCGAACACCACTTCACTCCCCTAAACCCTAAAACACCACCCCCTGCACGACACCCTACACTACCGGAACACCACTGCACTACCCTAAAACACCACCCCCAATATGACCCTCAACACTGCCCGAACACCACTGCACTACCCTAAACCATAAAACACCAGCCCCAGCACGAGCCCCTACACTGCCCAAACACCACTGCACTGCCCTAACCCTAAAACACCAGCCCCAGCACGACCCCTCACACTGCCCGAACACCACTGCACTTCCCTAAACCCTGAAACACCAGCCCCAGCACGACCCTCTACACTGCCCGAACACCACTGCACTGCCCTGAACCCTGAAACACCACCTCCAGCAAGACCCTCTACACTGCCTGAACACCACTGCCTTAAACCCCGAAACACCACCCCAGCAAGACCCCCCCACACCGCCCAAAAACCAATGCACTGCCCTAAACCCTGAAACACCACCCCCTGCGCGACACCTACACTGCCCGAACACCACTTCACTGCCCTAAACCCTAAAACACTACCCCCAGCACGACACCCTACACTACCTGAACACCACTGCACTACCCTAAAACACCACCCCCAGCATGACCCCCAACACTGCCCGAACACCACTGCACTACCCTAAACCATAAAACACCAGCCCCAGCACAACCCCCTACACTGCCCGAACACCACTGCACTGCCCTAACCCTTAAACACCAGCCCCAGCACGACCCCCTACACTGCCCTAAACCCTAAAACATCAGCCCCAGCATGACCCCTCACACTGCTCGAACACCACTGCACGGCCCTAATCCCTGAAACACCAGCCGCAGCACGACCCCCTACACTGCCTGAACACCACTGCACTGCCCTAAACCCTGAAACACCACTACCAGGACGACCCCCTACACTGCCCAAACACCACTGCTCTGCCCTAAACCCTAAAACACCACCTTCAACAAGTCCCCCTACACTGCCAGAACACCACTGCACTGCCCTAAACCCTGAAACACCACTCCCAGGACGAACCCCAACACTGCCCAAACACCACTGCTCTGCCCTAAACCCTAAAAGGCCACCCCAGCACGTCCCCCTACACTGCCAGAACACCACTGCACTGCCCTAATTCCTGAAACACCACCCCCAGCACGACCCCCTACACTGCCTGAACACCACTGCTCTGCCCTAAACCCTGAAACACCACCCCCAGCACATTCCCCTACACTGCCTGAACACCACTGCTCTGCCCTAAACCCTGAAACACCAGCACGACCCCCTGCACTGCCCGAACACCACTGCACTGCCCTAATTCCTGAAACACCACCCCCAGCACGACCCCCTACACTGCCTGAACACCACTGCTCTGCCCTAAACCCTGAAACACCACCCCCAGCACATTCCCCTACACTGCCTGAACACCACTGCTCTGCCCTAAACCCTGAAACACCAGCACGACCCCCTGCACTGCCCGAACACCACTGCACTGCTCTAAACCCTGAAACGCCACCCCCTGTAAGACCCTCTACACTGCCCGAACACCACTGCACCACTGCCCTGAACCCAAAAACGCCACCCCCTGCAAGACCCCCTACACTGCCCGAACACCACTGCACTGCCCTAAACCCTGAAACACCACTCCCAGCGTGACCCACTACACTGCCCGATCACCACTGCACTGCCCTAATTCCTGAAACACCACCCCAGCACGACCCCCTACACTGCCTGAACACCACTGCTCTGCCCTAAATCCTGAAACACCACCCCCAGCACATCCCCCTACACTGCCTGAACACCACTGCTCTGCCCTAAACCCTGAAACACCATCCCCAGCACGACTCCTTGCACTGCCCGCATGCCACTGCGCTGCCCTAAACCCTGAAACACCACCCCCAGCAAGACCCCCTACACTGCCCGAACACTACTGCTCTAAACCCTGAAACGCCACCCCCTGTAAGACCCTCTACACTGCCCGAACACCCTCTACACTGCCCGAACACCACTGCACCACACCCCAGCATGACCCCATACACTGCCCGAACACCACTGCACTGCCCAAAACCCTAAAACACCACCCCCAGCACGACCCCCCACACTGCCCGAACACCACTTCACTGCCCTAAACCCTAAAACACTACCCCCAGCAAGACACCCCACACTACCTGAACATCACTGCACTACCCTAAAACGCCACCTCCAGCAAGTCCCCCTACACTGCCCGAACACCACTGCCCTAAACCCTGAAACGCCACCCCCTGCAAGACCCCCTACACTGCCCGAACACCACTGCACTGTCATAAAACACCACCCCCAGCACGACCCCCTACACTGCCCGAACACCACTGCTCTACCCTAAACCCTACAACACCAGCCCCAGCACGACCCCCTACACTGCCCGAACACCACTGCACTGCCCTAACCCTAAAACACCAGCCCCAGTACGACCCCCTACACTGCTGAACACCACTGCACTGCCCTAAACCCTAAAACACCAGCCCCAGCATGACCCCTCACACTGCCCGAACACCACTGCACAGCCCCAAACCCTGAAAAACCAGCCCCAGCTCGACCCCCTACACTGCCCGAACACCACTGCACTGTCGTAAACCCTGAAAGACCACCCCCAGCACAACCCCCTACACTGCCCGAACACCACTGCTCTGCCCTAAGCACTCAAACACCACACCCAGCACATCCCCCTACATTGCCCAAACACTACTGCTTTGCCCTAAACTCTGAAACACCAGCACCAGCACGAAACCCTACACTGCCCGAACACCACTCCTCTGCCCTGAACCTTGAAACACCACCCCCTGCACGACCCCCTACACTGCCTGAACACCACTGCACTGCCCTAAACCCTGAAACACCACCCCAGCAAGACCCCCTACACTGCCCGCACACCTCTGCACTGCCCTGAACCCTTAAACACCACCCCAGCACGACCCCCTACACTGCCCGAACACCACTGCACTGCCCTAAACCCTGAAACACCACCCCCAGCACGACCCCCTACACTGCCCGAACACCTCTGCACTGCCCTGAAACCCTAAAACACCACCCCCTGCATGACACCCTACACTACCGGAACACCACTGCACTACCCTAAAACACCACCCCTACCATGACCCTCAACACTGCCCGAACACCACTGCACTACCCTAAACCATAAGACACCAGCCCCAGCATGACCCCCTACACTGCCAGAACACCACTGCACTGCCCTAACCCTAAATCACCAGCCCCAGCACGACCCCTCACACTGCCCGAACACCACTGCATGCGCCCTAAACCCTGAAACACCATCCCCTGCACGACCCCCTACACTGCCCGCACGCCACTGCACTGCCCTAAACCCTGAAACACCACCCCCAGCAAGACCCCCTACACTGCCCAAACACCACTGCTCTAAACCCTGAAACGCCACCCCCTGTAAGACCCTCTACACTGCCCGAACACCACTGCACCACTGCCCTGAACCCAAAAACGCCACCCCCTGCAAGACCCCCTACACTGCCTGAACACCACTGCACTGCCCTAAACCCTGAAACACCACTCCCAGCGTGACCCACTACACTGCCCGATCACCACTGCACTGCTCTAATTCCTGAAACACCACCCCCAGCACGACCCCCTACACTGCCTGAACGCCACTTGTCTGCCCTAAACCCTGAAACACCACCCCCAGCACATCCCCCTACACTGCCTGAACACCACTGCTCTGCCCTAAACCCTGAAACACCAGCACGACCGCCTACACTGCCCGAACACCACTGCACTGCCCTTAACCCTGAAACACCATCCCCAGAACGACTCCTTACACTGCCCGCATGCCACTGCTCTGCCCTAAACCCTGAAACACCACCCCCAGCAAGACCCCCTACACTGCCCGAACACCACTGCACTGCCCTAAACCCTGAAACACCACCCCCAGCACGACCCCCTACACTGCCCAAACACCACTGCACTGCCCTAAACCCTAAAACACTACCCCCAGCATGACACCCCACACGGCCCGAACACCACTTCACTCCCCTAAACCCTAAAACACCACCCCCTGCACGACACCCTACACTACCGGAACACCACTGCACTACCCTAAAACACCACCCCTACCATGACCCTCAACACTGCCCGAACACCACTGCACTACCCTAAACCATAAGACACCAGCCCCAGCATGACCCCCTACACTGCCCGAACACCACTGCTCTGCCCTAAGCCCTCAAACACCACACCCAGCACATCCCCCTACATTGCCCAAACACTACTGCTTTGCCCTAAACTCTGAAACACCAGCACCAGCACGAAACCCTACACTGCCCGAACACCACTCCTCTGCCCTGAACCTTGAAACACCACCCCCTGCACGACCCCCTACACTGCCTGAACACCACTGCACTGCCCTAAACCCTGAAACACCACCCCAGCAAGACCCCCTACACTGCCCGCACACCTCTGCACTGCCCTGAACCCTTAAACACCACCCCAGCACGACCCCCTACACTGCCCAAACACCACTGCACTGCCCTAAACCCTGAAACACCACCCCAGCACGACCCCCTACACTGCCTGAAAACCACTGCACTGCCCTAAACCCTGAAACACCACCCCAGCACGACCCCCTACACTGCCCGAACACCTCTGCACTGCCCTGAAACCCTAAAACACCACCCCCTGCACGACACCCTACACTACCGGAACACCACTGCACTACCCTAAAACACCACCCCTACCATGACCCTCAACACTGCCCGAACACCACTGCACTACCCTAAACCATAAGACACCAGCCCCAGCATGACCCCCTACACTGCCAGAACACCACTGCACTGCCCTAACCCTAAATCACCAGCCCCAGCACGACCCCTCACACTGCCCGAACACCACTGCATGGCCCTAAACCCTGAAACACCACCCCCTGCACGACCCCCTACACTGCCCGCACGCCACTGCACTGCCCTAAACCCTGAAACACCACCCCCAGCAAGACCCCCTACACTGCCCAAACACCACTGCTCTAAACCCTGAAACGCCACCCCCTGTAAGACCCTCTACACTGCCCGAACACCACTGCACCACTGCCCTGAACCCAAAAACGCCACCCCCTGCAAGACCCCCTACACTGCCTGAACACCACTGCACTGCCCTAAACCCTGAAACACCACTCCCAGCGTGACCCACTACACTGCCCGATCACCACTGCACTGCCCTAATTCCTGAAACACCACCCCCAGCACGACCCCCTACACTGCCTGAACGCCACTTGTCTGCCCTAAACCCTGAAACACCACCCCCAGCACATCCCCCTACACTGCCTGAACACCACTGCTCTGCCCTAAACCCTGAAACACCAGCACGACCGCCTACACTGCCCGAACACCACTGCACTGCCCTTAACCCTGAAACACCATCCCCAGCATGACTCCTTACACTGCCCGCATGCCACTGCTCTGCCCTAAACCCTGAAACACCACCCCCAGCAAGACCCCCTACACTGCCCGAACACCACTGCACTGCCCTAAACCCTGAAACACCACCCCCAGCACGACCCCCTACACTGCCCGAACACCACTGCACTGCCCTAAACCCTAAAACACTACCCCCAGCATGACACCCCACACGGCCCGAACACCACTTCACTCCCCTAAACCCTAAAACACCACCCCCTGCACGACACCCTACACTACTGGAACACCACTGCACTACCCTAAAACACCACCCCTACCATGACCCTCAACACTGCCCGAACACCACTGCACTACCCTAAACCATAAGACACCAGCCCCAGCATGACCCCCTACACTGCCCGAACACCACTGCACTGCCCTAAACCCTGAAACACCACCCCCAGCACAACCCCCTACACTGCCTGAAAACCCCTGCACTGCCCTAAACCCTGAAACACCACCCCAGCACGACCCCCTACACTGCCCGAACACCTCTGCACTGCCCTGAAACCTGAAACACCACCCCCAGCGAAACCCCTTACACTGCCTGAACACAACTGCCCTAAACCCTTAAACACCACTCACAGCAAGGCCCCCTACACTGCCCGAACACCACTGCACTGCCCTAAACCATGAAACACCAGCCCCAGCACGACCACCTACACTGCCTGAACACCACTGCACTGCCCTAAACCCTGAAACACCATCCCCAGCACGACCCCCTACACTGCCCGCACGCCACTGCACAGCCCTAAACCCTGAAACACCACCCCCAGCAAGACCCCCTACACTGCCCGAACACCACTGCTCTAAACCCTGAAACGCCACCCCCTGCAAGACCCTCTACACTGCCCGAACACTACTGCACTGCCCTAAACCCTAAAACACCACTCCCAGCGTGACCCCCTACACTCCCCGATCACCACTGGACTGCCATAAACCCTGAAACACCACCCCCAGCATGACCCCATACACTGCCCGAACACCACTGCACTGCCCTAAACCCTAAAACACCACCCCAGCACGACCCCCCCACACTGCCCAAACACCACTTCACTGCCCTAAACCCTAAAACACTACCCCCAGCAAGACACCCTACACTACCTGAACACCACTGCACTACCCTAAAACGCCACCTCCAGCAAGTCCCCCTACACTGCCCGAACACCACTGCACTAAACCCTGAAACGCCACCTCCTGCAAGACCCTCTACACTGCCCGAACACCACTGCACCACTGCCCTAAACCCTGAAATGCCACCTTCTGCAAGACCCCCTACACTGCCCGAACACCACAGCACTGCCCTAAACCCTGAAACATCATCCCCAGCACGACTCCTAAACTGCCCGAACACCACTGCACTGCCCTAAACCCTAAAACACCACCCCATCATGACACCCTACACTGCTCGAACACCACTGCACTGCCCTAAACCCTGAAACACCATCCCAGCACGACCCCTTACACTGCCCGAACACCACTGCACTGCCCTAAACCCTAAAACACTACCCCCAGCATGACCCCCCCACACGGCCCGAACACCACTTCACTCCCCTAAACCCTAAAACACCACCCCCTGCACGACACCCTACACTACCGGAACACCACTGCACTACCCTAAAACACCACCCCTACCATGACCCTCAACACTGCCCGAACACCACTGCACTACCCTAAACCATAAGACAAAAGCCCCAGCATGACCCCCTACACTGCCAGAACACCACTGCACTGCCCTAACCCTAAATCACCAGCCCCAGCACGACCCCTCACACTGCCCGAACACCACTGCTCTGCCCTAAACCCTGAAACACCAGGACGACCCCCTACACTGCCCGAACACCATTGCACTGCCCTAAACCCTGAAACACCATCCCCAGCACGACCCCCTACACTGCCCGCACGCCACTGCACTGCCCTAAACCCTGAAACACCACCCCCAGCAAGACCCCCTACACTGCCCAAACACCACTGCTCTAAACCCTGAAACGCCACCCCCTGTAAGACCCTCTACACTGCCCGAACACCACTGCACCACTGCCCTGAACCCAAAAACGCCACTCCCTGCAAGACCCCCTACACTGCCCGAACACCACTGCACTGCCCTAAACCCTGAAACACCACTCCCAGCGTGACCCACTACACTGCCCGATCACCACTGCACTGCCCTAATTCCTGAAACACCACCCCCAGCACGACCCCCTACACTGCCTGAACGCCACTTGTCTGCCCTAAACCCTGAAACACCACCCCCAGCACATCCCCCTACACTGCCTGAACACCACTGCTCTGCCCTAAACCCTGAAACACCAGCATGACCGCCTACACTGCCCAAACACCACTGCACTGCCCTTAACCCTGAAACACCATCCCCAGCATGACTCCTTACACTGCCCGCATGCCACTGCGCTGCCCTAAACCCTGAAACACCACCCCCAGCAAGACCCCCTACACTGCCCGAACACCACTGCACTGCCCTAAATCCTGAAACACCAACCCCAGCACGACCCCCTACACTGCCTGAAAACCATTGCACTGCCCTAAACCCTGAAACACCACCCCAGCAGGACCCCCTACACTGCCCGAACACCTCTGCACTGCCCTGAAACCTGAAACACCACCCCCAGCGAAACCCCTTACACTGCCTGAACACAACTGCCCTAAACCCTTAAACACCACTCACAGCAAGACCCCCTACACTGCCCGAACACCACTGCACTGCCCTAAACCATGAAACACCAGCCCCAGCACGACCACCTACACTGCCTGAACACCACTGCACTGCCCTAAACCCTGAAACACCATCCCCAGCACGACCCCCTACACTGCCCGCACCGCACTGCACAGCCCTAAACCCTGAAACACCACCCCCAGCAAGACCCCCTACACTGCCCGAACACCACTGCTCTAAACCCTGAAACGCCACCCCCTGCAAGACCCTCTACACTGCCCGAACACCACTGCACTGCCCTAAACCCTAAAACATCACTCCCAGCGTGACCCCCTACACTCCCCGATCACCACTGCACTGCCATAAACCCTGAAACACCACCCCAAGCATGACCCCATACACTGCCCGAACACCACTGCACTGCCCTAAACCCTAAAACACCACCCCCAGCACGACCCCCCACACTGCCCGAACACCACTTCACTGCCCTAAACCCTAAAACACTACCCCCAGCAAGACACCCTACACTACCTGAACACCACTGCACTACCCTAAAACGCCACCTCCAGCAAGTCCCCCTACACTGCCCGAACACCACTGCACTAAACCCTGAAACGCCACCTCCTGCAAGACCCTTTACACTGCCCGAACACCACTGCACCACTGCCCTAAACCCTGAAATGCCACCTTCTGCAAGACCCCCTACACTGCCCGAACACCACAGCACTGCCCTAAACCCTGAAACATCATCCCCAGCACGACTCCTAAACTGCCCGAACACCACTGCACTGCCCTAAACCCTGAAATACCACCCCCAACACAACCCCCCACAATGCCCGAACACCAATGCACTGCCCTAAACCCTAAAACACCACCCCATCATGACACCCTACACTGCTCAAACACCACTGCACTGCCCTAAACCCTGAAACACCTCCCCAGCACGACCCCTTACACTGCCCGAACACCACTGCACTGCCCTAAACCCTAAAACACTACCCCCAGCATGACCCCCCACACGGCCCGAACACCACTTCACTCCCCTAAACCCTAAAACACCACCCCCTGCACGACACCCTACACTGCCGGAACACCACTGCACTACCCTAAAACACCACCCCTACCATGACCCTCAACACTGCCCGAACACCACTGCACTACCCTAAACCATAAGACACCAGCCCCAGCATGACCCCCTACACTGCCAGAACACCACTGCACTGCCCTAACCCTAAATCACCAGCCCCAGCACGACCCCTCACACTGCCCGAACACCACTGCATGGCCCTAAACCCTGAAACACCACCCCCTGCACGACCCCCTACACTGCCCGAACACCACTGCACTGCCCTAAACCCTGAAACACCACCCGCTGCACGATCCCCTACACTGCCCGAACACCACTGCACTGCCCTAAACCCTGAAACACCACTCCCAGGACGAACCCCGACACTGCCCAAACACCACTGCTCTGCCCTAAACCCTAAAAGGCCACCCCAGCACGTCCCCCTACACTGCCAGAACACCACTGCACTGCCCTAATTCCTGAAACACCACCCCCAGCACGACCCCCTACACTGCCTGAACACCACTGCTCTGCCCTAAACCCTGAAACACAACCCCCAGCACATCCCCCTACACTGCCTGAACACCACTGCTCTGCCCTAAACCCTGAAACACCAGCACGACCCCCTACACTGCCCGCACGCCACTGCACTGCCCTAAACCCTGAAACACCACCCCCAGCAAGACCCCCTACACTGCCCGAACACCACTGCTCTAAACCCTGAAACCCCACCCCCTGTAAGACCCTCTACACTGCCCGAACACCACTGCACCACTGCCCTGAACCCAAAAACGCCACCCCCTGCAAGACCCCCTACACTGCCCGAACACCACTGCACTGCCCTAAACTCTGAAACACCACTCCCAGCGTGACCCACTACACTGCCCGATCACCACTGCACTGCCCTAATTCCTGAAACACCACCCCCAGCACGACCCCCTACACTGCCTGAACGCCACTTGTCTGCCCTAAACCCTGAAACACCACCCCCAGCACATCCCCCTACACTGCCTGAACACCACTGCTCTGCCCTAAACCCTGAAACACCAGCAGGACCGCCTACACTGCCCGAACACCACTGCACTGCCCTTAACCCTGAAACACCATCCCCAGCATGACTCCTTACACTGCCCGCACGCCACTGCGCTGCCCTAAACCCTGAAACACCACCCCCAGCAAGACCCCCTACACTGCCGCTCTAAACCCTGAAACGCCACCCCCTGTAAGACCCTCTACACTGCCCGAACACCCGCTACACTGCCCGAACACCACTGCACCACACCCCTGCATGACCCCATACACTGCCCGAACACCACTGCACTGCCCTAAACCCTAAAACACCACCCCCAGCACGACCCCCCACACTGCCCGAACACCACTTCACTGCCCTAAACCCTAAAACACTACCCCCAGCAAGACACCCTACACTACCTGAACACCACTGCACTACCCTAAAACACCAGCTCCAGCAAGTCCCCCTACACTGCCCGAACACCACTGCCCTAAACCCTGAAACGCCACCCCCTGCAAGACCCTCTACCCTGCCCGAACACCACTGCACCACTGCACTACTGCCCTAAACCCTGAAATGCCACCCTCTGCAAGACCCCCTACACTGCCCGAACACCACTGCACTGCCATAAACTCTGAAACACCACCCCAGCACGACCCCCTACACTGCCCGAACACCACTGCTCTACCCTAAACCCTAAAACACCAGCCCCAGCACGACCCCCTACACTGCCCGAACACCACTGCACTGCCCTAACCCTAAAACACCAGCCCCAGTACGACCCCCTAAACTGCTGAACACCACTGCACTGCCCTAAACCCTAAAACATCAGCCCCAGCATGACCCCTCACACTGCCCGAACACCACTGCACGGCCCCAAACCCTGAAAGACCACCCCCAGCACGACCCCCTACACTGCCCGAACACCACTGCTATGCCCTAAACCCTCAAACACCACACCCAGCACATCCCCCTACATTGCCCAAACACTACTGCTTTGCCCTAAACTCTGAAACACCAGCACCAGCACGAAACCCTACACTTCCCGAACACCACTCCTCTGCCCTAAACCTTGAAACACCACCCCCTGCACGACCCCCTACACTGCCTGAACACCACTGCACTGCCCTAAACCCTGAAACACCACCCCCCAGCAAGACCCCCTACACTGCCCGAACACCTCTGCACTTCCCTGAACCCTTAAACACCACCCCCAGCAAGACCCCCTACACTGCCCGAACACCTCTGCACTGCCCTGAAACCTGAAACACCACCCCCAGTGAAACCCCTTACACTGCCTGAACACAACTGCCCTAAACCCTGAAACACCACCCCCAGCAAGACTCCCTACACTGCCCGAACACCACTGCACTGCCCTAAATCCTGAAACACCAACCCCAGCACGACCCCCTACACTGCCTGAAAACCATTGCACTGCCCTAAACCCTGAAACACCACCCCAGCAGGACCCCCTACACTGCCCGAACACCTCTGCACTGCCCTGAAACCTGAAACACCACCCCCAGCGAAACCCCTTACACTGCCTGAACACAACTGCCCTAAACCCTTAAACACCACTCACAGCAAGACCCCCTACACTGCCCGAACACCACTGCACTGCCCTAAACCATGAAACACCAGCCCCAGCACGACCACCTACACTGCCTGAACACCACTGCACTGCCCTAAACCCTGAAACACCATCCCCAGCACGACCCCCTACACTGCCCGCACCGCACTGCACAGCCCTAAACCCTGAAACACCACCCCCAGCAAGACCCCCTACACTGCCCGAACACCACTGCTCTAAACCCTGAAACGCCACCCCCTGCAAGACCCTCTACACTGCCCGAACACCACTGCACTGCCCTAAACCCTAAAACATCACTCCCAGCGTGACCCCCTACACTCCCCGATCACCACTGCACTGCCATAAACCCTGAAACACCACCCCAAGCATGACCCCATACACTGCCCGAACACCACTGCACTGCCCTAAACCCTAAAACACCACCCCCAGCACGACCCCCCACACTGCCCGAACATCACTTCACTGCCCTAAACCCTAAAACACTACCCCCAGCAAGACACCCTACACTACCTGAACACCACTGCACTACCCTAAAACGCCACCTCCAGCAAGTCCCCCTACACTGCCCGAACACCACTGCACTAAACCCTGAAACGCCACCTCCTGCAAGACCCTTTACACTGCCCGAACACCACTGCACCACTGCCCTAAACCCTGAAATGCCACCTTCTGCAAGACCCCCTACACTGCCCGAACACCACAGCACTGCCCTAAACCCTGAAACATCATCCCCAGCACGACTCCTAAACTGCCCGAACACCACTGCACTGCCCTAAACCCTGAAATACCACCCCCAACACAACCCCCCACAATGCCCGAACACCAATGCACTGCCCTAAACCCTAAAACACCACCCCATCATGACACCCTACACTGCTCAAACACCACTGCACTGCCCTAAACCCTGAAACACCTCCCCAGCACGACCCCTTACACTGCCCGAACACCACTGCACTGCCCTAAACCCTAAAACACTACCCCCAGCATGACCCCCCACACGGCCCGAACACCACTTCACTCCCCTAAACCCTAAAACACCACCCCCTGCACGACACCCTACACTGCCGGAACACCACTGCACTACCCTAAAACACCACCCCTACCATGACCCTCAACACTGCCCGAACACCACTGCACTACCCTAAACCATAAGACACCAGCCCCAGCATGACCCCCTACACTGCCAGAACACCACTGCACTGCCCTAACCCTAAATCACCAGCCCCAGCACGACCCCTCACACTGCCCGAACACCACTGCATGGCCCTAAACCCTGAAACACCACCCCCTGCACGACCCCCTACACTGCCCGAACACCACTGCACTGCCCTAAACCCTGAAACACCACCCCCTGCACGATCCCCTACACTGCCCGAACACCACTGCACTGCCCTAAACCCTGAAACACCACTCCCAGGACGAACCCCGACACTGCCCAAACACCACTGCTCTGCCCTAAACCCTAAAAGGCCACCCCAGCACGTCCCCCTACACTGCCAGAACACCACTGCACTGCCCTAATTCCTGAAACACCACCCCCAGCACGACCCCCTACACTGCCTGAACACCACTGCTCTGCCCTAAACCCTGAAACACAACCCCCAGCACATCCCCCTACACTGCCTGAACACCACTGCTCTGCCCTAAACCCTGAAACACCAGCACGACCCCCTACACTGCCCGCACGCCACTGCACTGCCCTAAACCCTGAAACACCACCCCCAGCAAGACCCCCTACACTGCCCGAACACCACTGCTCTAAACCCTGAAACCCCACCCCCTGTAAGACCCTCTACACTGCCCGAACACCACTGCACCACTGCCCTGAACCCAAAAACGCCACCCCCTGCAAGACCCCCTACACTGCCCGAACACCACTGCACTGCCCTAAACTCTGAAACACCACTCCCAGCGTGACCCACTACACTGCCCGATCACCACTGCACTGCCCTAATTCCTGAAACACCACCCCCAGCACGACCCCCTACACTGCCTGAACGCCACTTGTCTGCCCTAAACCCTGAAACACCACCCCCAGCACATCCCCCTACACTGCCTGAACACCACTGCTCTGCCCTAAACCCTGAAACACCAGCAGGACCGCCTACACTGCCCGAACACCACTGCACTGCCCTTAACCCTGAAACACCATCCCCAGCATGACTCCTTACACTGCCCGCACGCCACTGCGCTGCCCTAAACCCTGAAACACCACCCCCAGCAAGACCCCCTACACTGCCGCTCTAAACCCTGAAACGCCACCCCCTGTAAGACCCTCTACACTGCCCGAACACCCGCTACACTGCCCGAACACCACTGCACCACACCCCTGCATGACCCCATACACTGCCCGAACACCACTGCACTGCCCTAAACCCTAAAACACCACCCCCAGCACGACCCCCCACACTGCCCGAACACCACTTCACTGCCCTAAACCCTAAAACACTACCCCCAGCAAGACACCCTACACTACCTGAACACCACTGCACTACCCTAAAACACCAGCTCCAGCAAGTCCCCCTACACTGCCCGAACACCACTGCCCTAAACCCTGAAACGCCACCCCCTGCAAGACCCTCTACCCTGCCCGAACACCACTGCACCACTGCACTACTGCCCTAAACCCTGAAATGCCACCCTCTGCAAGACCCCCTACACTGCCCGAACACCACTGCACTGCCATAAACTCTGAAACACCACCCCAGCACGACCCCCTACACTGCCCGAACACCACTGCTCTACCCTAAACCCTAAAACACCATCCCCAGCACGACCCCCTACACTGCCCGAACACCACTGCACTGCCCTAACCCTAAAACACCAGCCCCAGTACGACCCCCTAAACTGCTGAACACCACTGCACTGCCCTAAACCCTAAAACATCAGCCCCAGCATGACCCCTCACACTGCCCGAACACCACTGCACGGCCCCAAACCCTGAAAGACCACCCCCAGCACGACCCCCTACACTGCCCGAACACCACTGCTATGCCCTAAACCCTCAAACACCACACCCAGCACATCCCCCTACATTGCCCAAACACTACTGCTTTGCCCTGAACTCTGAAACACCAGCACCAGCACGAAACCCTACACTTCCCGAACACCACTCCTCTGCCCTAAACCTTGAAACACCACCCCCTGCACGACCCCCTACACTGCCTGAACACCACTGCACTGCCCTAAACCCTGAAACACCACCCCCAGCAAGACCCCCTACACTGCCCGAACACCTCTGCACTTCCCTGAACCCTTAAACACCACCCCCAGCAAGACCCCCTACACTGCCCGAACACCTCTGCACTGCCCTGAAACCTGAAACACCACCCCCAGTGAAACCCCTTACACTGCCTGAACACAACTGCCCTAAACCCTTAAACACCACCCACAGCAAGACCCCCTACACTGCCCGAACACCACTGCACTGCCCTAAACCATGAAACACCAGCCCCAGCACGACCACCTACACTGCCCGAACACCACTACACTGCCCTAAACCCTGAAACACCAGCCCCAGCACGACCCCCTCCACTGCCCGAACGCCACTGCTCTAAACCCTGAAACGCCTTCCCCTGCAAGACCCTCTACACTGCCCGAACACCACTGCAACACTGCCCTAGACCCTGAAATGCCACCCTCTGCAAGACGCCCTATATTGCCCGAACACCACTGCACTGCCCTAAACCCTAAAATACTACCCCCAGCATGACCCCCCACACTGCCCGAACACCACTTCACTGCCCTAAACCCTAAATCACCACCCACTGCACGACACCCTACACTACCGGAACACCACTGAACTACGCTAAAACACCACCCCCAGCATGACCCTCAACACAGCCCGAACACCACTGCACTACCCTAAACCATAAAACACCAGCCCCAGCACGACCCCCTACACTGCCCGAACACCACTGCACTGCCCTAACCCTAAATCACCAGCCCCAGCACGACCCCTCACACTGCCCGAACACCACTGCTCTGCCCTAAACCCTGAAACACCAGGACGACCCCCTACACTGCCCGAACACCATTGCACTGCCCTAAACCCTGAAACACCATCCCCAGCACGACCCCCTACACTGCCCGCACGCCACTGCACTGCCCTAAACCCTGAAACACCACCCCCAGCAAGACCCCCTACACTGCCCAAACACCACTGCTCTAAACCCTGAAACGGCACCCCCTGTTAGACCCTCTACACTGCCCGAACACCACTGCACCACTGCCCTGAACCCAAAAACGCCACTCCCTGCAAGACCCCCTACACTGCCCGAACACCACTGCACTGCCCTAAACCCTGAAACACCACTCCCAGCGTGACCCACTACACTGCCCGATCACCACTGCACTGCCCTAATTCCTGAAACACCACCCCCAGCACGACCCCCTACACTGCCTGAACGCCACTTGTCTGCCCTAAACCCTGAAACACCACCCCCAGCACATCCCCCTACACTGCCTGAACACCACTGCTCTGCCCTAAACCCTGAAACACCAGCATGACCGCCTACACTGCCCAAACACCACTGCACTGCCCTTAACCCTGAAACACCATCCCCAGCATGACTCCTTACACTGCCCGCATGCCACTGCGCTCCCCTAAACCCTGAAACACCACCCCCAGCAAGACCCCCTACACTGCCCGAACACCACTGCACTGCCCTAAATCCTGAAACACCAACCCCAGCACGACCCCCTACACTGCCTGAAAACCATTGCACTGCCCTAAACCCTGAAACACCACCCCAGCAGGACCCCCTACACTGCCCGAACACCTCTGCACTGCCCTGAAACCTGAAACACCACCCCCAGCGAAACCCCTTACACTGCCTGAACACAACTGCCCTAAACCCTTAAACACCACTCACAGCAAGACCCCCTACACTGCCCGAACACCACTGCACTGCCCTAAACCATGAAACACCAGCCCCAGCACGACCACCTACACTGCCTGAACACCACTGCACTGCCCTAAACCCTGAAACACCATCCCCAGCACGACCCCCTACACTGCCCGCACCGCACTGCACAGCCCTAAACCCTGAAACACCACCCCCAGCAAGACCCCCTACACTGCCCGAACACCACTGCTCTAAACCCTGAAACGCCACCCCCTGCAAGACCCTCTACACTGCCCGAACACCACTGCACTGCCCTAAACCCTAAAACATCACTCCCAGCGTGACCCCCTACACTCCCCGATCACCACTGCACTGCCATAAACCCTGAAACACCACCCCAAGCATGACCCCATACACTGCCCGAACACCACTGCACTGCCCTAAACCCTAAAACACCACCCCCAGCTCGACCCCCCACACTGCCCGAACACCACTTCACTGCCCTAAACCCTAAAACACTACCCCCAGCAAGACACCCTACACTACCTGAACACCACTGCACTACCCTAAAACGCCACCTCCAGCAAGTCCCCCTACACTGCCCGAACACCACTGCACTAAACCCTGAAACGCCACCTCCTGCAAGACCCTTTACACTGCCCGAACACCACTGCACCACTGCCCTAAACCCTGAAATGCCACCTTCTGCAAGACCCCCTACACTGCCCGAACACCACAGCACTGCCCTAAACCCTGAAACATCATCCCCAGCATGACTCCTAAACTGCCCGAACACCACTGCACTGCCCTAAACCCTGAAATACCACCCCCAACACAACCCCCCACAATGCCCGAACACCAATGCACTGCCCTAAACCCTAAAACACCACCCCATCATGACACCCTACACTGCTCAAACACCACTGCACTGCCCTAAACCCTGAAACACCTCCCCAGCACGACCCCTTACACTGCCCGAACACCACTGCACTGCCCTAAACCCTAAAACACTACCCCCAGCATGACCCCCCACACGGCCCGAACACCACTTCACTCCCCTAAACCCTAAAACACCACCCCCTGCACGACACCCTACACTGCCGGAACACCACTGCACTACCCTAAAACACCACCCCTACCATGACCCTCAACACTGCCCGAACACCACTGCACTACCCTAAACCATAAGACACCAGCCCCAGCATGACCCCCTACACTGCCAGAACACCACTGCACTGCCCTAACCCTAAATCACCAGCCCCAGCACGACCCCTCACACTGCCCGAACACCACTGCATGGCCCTAAACCCTGAAACACCACCCCCTGCACGACCCCCTACACTGCCCGAACACCACTGCACTGCCCTAAACCCTGAAACACCACCCCCTGCACGATCCCCTACACTGCCCGAACACCACTGCACTGCCCTAAACCCTGAAACACCACTCCCAGGACGAACCCCGACACTGCCCAAACACCACTGCTCTGCCCTAAACCCTAAAAGGCCACCCCAGCACGTCCCCCTACACTGCCAGAACACCACTGCACTGCCCTAATTCCTGAAACACCACCCCCAGCACGACCCCCTACACTGCCTGAACACCACTGCTCTGCCCTAAACCCTGAAACACAACCCCCAGCACATCCCCCTACACTGCCTGAACACCACTGCTCTGCCCTAAACCCTGAAACACCAGCACGACCCCCTACACTGCCCGCACGCCACTGCACTGCCCTAAACCCTGAAACACCACCCCCAGCAAGACCCCCTACACTGCCCGAACACCACTGCTCTAAACCCTGAAACCCCACCCCCTGTAAGACCCTCTACACTG
This sequence comes from Triturus cristatus, assembly GCF_964204655.1. Taxonomy (NCBI): domain Eukaryota; kingdom Metazoa; phylum Chordata; class Amphibia; order Caudata; family Salamandridae; genus Triturus; species Triturus cristatus. The sequence goes on along the minus strand of NW_028188165.1, from coordinate 39,642 downwards.
CCCGAACACCACTGCACCACTGCCCTGAACCCAAAAACGCCACCCCCTACAAGACCCCCTACACTGCCCGAACACCACTGCACTGCCCTAAACTCTGAAACACCACTCCTAGCGTGACCCACTACACTGCCCGATCACCACTGCACTGCCCTAATTCCTGAAACACCACCCCCAGCACGACCCCCTACACTGCCTGAACGCCACTTGTCTGCCCTAAACCCTGAAACACCACCCCCAGCACATCCCCCTACACTGCCTGAACACCACTGCTCTGCCCTAAACCCTGAAACACCAGCAGGACCGCCTACACTGCCCGAACACCACTGCACTGCCCTTAACCCTGAAACACCATCCCCAGCATGACTCCTTACACTGCCCGCACGCCACTGCGCTGCCCTAAACCCTGAAACACCACCCCCAGCAAGACCCCCTACACTGCCGCTCTAAACCCTGAAACGCCACCCCCTGTAAGACCCTCTACACTGCCCGAACACCCGCTACACTGCCCGAACACCACTGCACCACACCCCTGCATGACCCCATACACTGCCCGAACACCACTGCACTGCCCTAAACCCTAAAACACCACCCCCAGCACGACCCCCCACACTGCCCGAACACCACTTCACTGCCCTAAACCCTAAAACACCAGCTCCAGCAAGTCCCCCTACACTGCCCGAACACCACTGCCCTAAACCCTGAAACGCCACCCCCTGCAAGACCCTCTACCCTGCCCGAACACCACTGCACCACTGCACTACTGCCCTAAACCCTGAAATGCCACCCTCTGCAAGACCCCCTACACTGCCCGAACACCACTGCACTGCCATAAACTCTGAAACACCACCCCAGCACGACCCCCTACACTGCCCGAACACCACTGCTCTACCCTAAACCCTAAAACACCAGCCCCAGCATGACCCCCTACACTGCCCGAACACCACTGCACTGCCCTAACCCTAAAACACCAGCCCCAGTACGACCCCCTAAACTGCTGAACACCACTGCACTGCCCTAAACCCTAAAACATCAGCCCCAGCATGACCCCTCACACTGCCCGAACACCACTGCACGGCCCCAAACCCTGAAAGACCACCCCCAGCACGACCCCCTACACTGCCTGAACACCACTGCTATGCCCTAAACCCTCAAACACCACACCCAGCACATCCCCCTACATTGCCCAAACACTACTGCTTTGCCCTAAACTCTGAAACACCAGCACCAGCACGAAACCCTACACTTCCCGAACACCACTCCTCTGCCCTAAACCTTGAAACACCACCCCCTGCACGACCCCCTACACTGCCTGAACACCACTGCACTGCCCTAAACCCTGAAACACCACCCCCAGCAAGACCCCCTACACTGCCCGAACACCTCTGCACTTCCCTGAACCCTTAAACACCACCCCCAGCAAGACCCCCTACACTGCCCGAACACCTCTGCACTGCCCTGAAACCTGAAACACCACCCCCAGTGAAACCCCTTACACTGCCTAAACACAACTGCCCTAAACCCTGAAACACCACCCCCAGCAAGACCCCCTACACTGCCCGAACACCACTGCACTGCCCTAAATCCTGAAACACCAACCCCAGCACGACCCCCTACACTGCCTGAAAACCATTGCACTGCCCTAAACCCTGAAACACCACCCCAGCAGGACCCCCTACACTGCCCGAACACCTCTGCACTGCCCTGAAACCTGAAACACCACCCCCAGCGAAACCCCTTACACTGCCTGAACACAACTGCCCTAAACCCTTAAACACCACTCACAGCAAGACCCCCTACACTGCCCGAACACCACTGCACTGCCCTAAACCATGAAACACCAGCCCCAGCACGACCACCTACACTGCCTGAACACCACTGCACTGCCCTAAACCCTGAAACACCATCCCCAGCACGACCCCCTACACTGCCCGCACCGCACTGCACAGCCCTAAACCCTGAAACACCACCCCCAGCAAGACCCCCTACACTGCCCGAACACCACTGCTCTAAACCCTTAAACGCCACCCCCTGCAAGACCCTCTACACTGCCCGAACACCACTGCACTGCCCTAAACCCTAAAACATCACTCCCAGCGTGACCCCCTACACTCCCCGATCACCACTGCACTGCCATAAACCCTGAAACACCACCCCAAGCATGACCCCATACACTGCCCGAACACCACTGCACTGCCCTAAACCCTAAAACACCACCCCCAGCACGACCCCCCACACTGCCCGAACACCACTTCACTGCCCTAAACCCTAAAACACTACCCCCAGCAAGACACCCTACACTACCTGAACACCACTGCACTACCCTAAAACGCCACCTCCAGCAAGTCCCCCTACACTGCCCGAACACCACTGCACTAAACCCTGAAACGCCACCTCCTGCAAGACCCTTTACACTGCCCGAACACCACTGCACCACTGCCCTAAACCCTGAAATGCCACCTTCTGCAAGACCCCCTACACTGCCCGAACACCACAGCACTGCCCTAAACCCTGAAACATCATCCCCAGCACGACTCCTAAACTGCCCGAACACCACTGCACTGCCCTAAACCCTGAAATACCACCCCCAACACAACCCCCCACAATGCCCGAACACCAATGCACTGCCCTAAACCCTAAAACACCACCCCATCATGACACCCTACACTGCTCAAACACCACTGCACTGCCCTAAACCCTGAAACACCTCCCCAGCACGACCCCTTACACTGCCCGAACACCACTGCACTGCCCTAAACCCTAAAACACTACCCCCAGCATGACCCCCCACACGGCCCGAACACCACTTCACTCCCCTAAACCCTAAAACACCACCCCCTGCACGACACCCTACACTGCCGGAACACCACTGCACTACCCTAAAACACCACCCCTACCATGACCCTCAACACTGCCCGAACACCACTGCACTACCCTAAACCATAAGACACCAGCCCCAGCATGACCCCCTACACTGCCAGAACACAACTGCACTGCCCTAACCCTAAATCACCAGCCCCAGCACGACCCCTCACACTGCCCGAACACCACTGCATGGCCCTAAACCCTGAAACACCACCCCCTGCACGACCCCCTACACTGCCCGAACACCACTGCACTGCCCTAAACCCTGAAACACCACCCCCTGCACGATCCCCTACACTGCCCGAACACCACTGCACTGCCCTAAACCCTGAAACACCACTCCCAGGACGAACCCCGACACTGCCCAAACACCACTGCTCTGCCCTAAACCCTAAAAGGCCACCCCAGCACGTCCCCCTACACTGCCAGAACACCACTGCACTGCCCTAATTCCTGAAACACCACCCCCAGCACGACCCCCTACACTGCCTGAACACCACTGCTCTGCCCTAAACCCTGAAACACAACCCCCAGCACATCCCCCTACACTGCCTGAATACCACTGCTCTGCCCTAAACCCTGAAACACCAGCACGACCCCCTACACTGCCCGCACGCCACTGCACTGCCCTAAACCCTGAAACACCACCCCCAGCAAGACCCCCTACACTGCCCGAACACCACTGCTCTAAACCCTGAAACCCCACCCCCTGTAAGACCCTCTACACTGCCCGAACACCACTGCACCACTGCCCTGAACCCAAAAACGCCACCCCCTGCAAGACCCCCTACACTGCCCGAACACCACTGCACTGCCCTAAACTCTGAAACACCACTCCCAGCGTGACCCACTACACTGCCCGATCACCACTGCACTGCCCTAATTCCTGAAACACCACCCCCAGCACGACCCCCTACACTGCCTGAACGCCACTTGTCTGCCCTAAACCCTGAAACACCACCCCCAGCACATCCCCCTACACTGCCTGAACACCACTGCTCTGCCCTAAACCCTGAAACACCAGCAGGACCGCCTACACTGCCCGAACACCACTGCACTGCCCTTAACCCTGAAACACCATCCCCAGCATGACTCCTTACACTGCCCGCACGCCACTGCGCTGCCCTAAACCCTGAAACACCACCCCCAGCAAGACCCCCTACACTGCCGCTCTAAACCCTGAAACGCCACCCCCTGTAAGACCCTCTACACTGCCCGAACACCCGCTACACTGCCCGAACACCACTGCACCACACCCCTGCATGACCCCATACACTGCCCGAACACCACTGCACTGCCCTAAACCCTAAAACACCACCCCCAGCACGACCCCCCACACTGCCCGAACACCACTTCACTGCCCTAAACCCTAAAACACTACCCCCAGCAAGACACCCTACACTACCTGAACACCACTGCACTACCCTAAAACACCAGCTCCAGCAAGTCCCCCTACACTGCCCGAACACCACTGCCCTAAACCCTGAAACGCCACCCCCTGCAAGACCCTCTACCCTGCCCGAACACCACTGCACCACTGCACTACTGCCCTAAACCCTGAAATGCCACCCTCTGCAAGACCCCCTACACTGCCCGAACACCACTGCACTGCCATAAACTCTGAAACACCACCCCAGCACGACCCCCTACACTGCCCGAACACCACTGCTCTATTCTAAACCCTAAAACACCAGCCCCAGCACGACCCCCTACACTGCCCGAACACCACTGCACTGCCCTAACCCTAAAACACCAGCCCCAGTACGACCCCCTAAACTGCTGAACACCACTGCACTGCCCTAAACCCTAAAACATCAGCCCCAGCATGACCCCTCACACTGCCCGAACACCACTGCACGGCCCCAAACCCTGAAAGACCACCCCCAGCACGACCCCCTACACTGCCCGAACACCACTGCTATGCCCTAAACCCTCAAACACCACACCCAGCACATCCCCCTACATTGCCCAAACACTACTGCTTTGCCCTAAACTCTGAAACACCAGCACCAGCACGAAACCCTACACTTCCCGAACACCACTCCTCTGCCCTAAACCTTGAAACACCACCCCCTGCACGACCCCCTACACTGCCTGAACACCACTGCACTGCCCTAAACCCTCAAACACCACCCCCAGCAAGACCCCCTACACTGCCCGAACACCTCTGCACTTCCCTGAACCCTTAAACACCACCCCCAGCAAGACCCCCTACACTGCCCGAACACCTCTGCACTGCCCTGAAACCTGAAACACCACCCCCAGTGAAACCCCTTACACTGCCTGAACACAACTGCCCTAAACCCTTAAACACCACCCACAGCAAGACCCCCTACACTGCCCGAACACCACTGCACTGCCCTAAACCATGAAACACCAGCCCCAGCACGACCACCTACACTGCCCGAACACCACTACACTGCCCTAAACCCTGAAACACCAGCCCCAGCACGACCCCCTCCACTGCCCGAACGCCACTGCTCTAAACCCTGAAACGCCTTCCCCTGCAAGACCCTCTACACTGCCCGAACACCACTGCAACACTGCCCTAGACCCTGAAATGCCACCCTCTGCAAGACGCCCTATATTGCCCGAACACCACTGCACTGCCCTAAACCCTAAAATACTACCCCCAGCATGACCCCCCACACTGCCCGAACACCACTTCACTGCCCTAAACCCTAAATCACCACCCACTGCACGACACCCTACACTACCGGAACACCACTGAACTACGCTAAAACACCACCCCCAGCATGACCCTCAACACAGCCCGAACACCACTGCACTACCCTAAACCATAAAACACCAGCCCCAGCACGACCCCCTACACTGCCCGAACACCACTGCACTGCCCTAACCCTAAAACACCAGCCCCAGCACAACCCCTCACACTGCCTGAACACCACTACACTGCCCTGAACCCTTAAACACCACCCCCAGCAAGACCCCCTATACTGCCTGAACACCACTGCCCTAAACCCTGAAACACCACCCCAGCATGACCCCCTACACTGCCTGAAAACCACCTCACTGCCCTAAACCCTGAAACACCACCCCCTGCACGACCCCCTACAGTGCCCAAACACCACTGCTCTGCCCTAAACCCTAAACACCACCTTCAGCACACCCCCCTACACTGCCAGAACACCACTACACTGCCCTAATTCCTGAAACAACACCCCCAGCACGTACCCCTACACCACCTGAACACCACTGCTCTGCCCTAAACCCTGAAACACTAGCACGACCCCCTACACTGCCCGAACACAACTGCACTGCCCTAAACCCTGAAACCCCTAGCCCCAGCACGACCCGTTACACTGCCCGCACACCACTGCACTGCCCTAAACCCTGAAACACCACCCCCAGCATGACCTCCTACACTGCACGAAAACCACTGCACTGCCCTAAACCCTGAAACACCAGCCCCAGCACGACCCCCTACACTGCCCGAACACCTCTGCACTGCCCTGAAACCTGAAACACCACCCCCAGTGAAACCTCTTACACTGCCTGAACACAACTGCCCTAAACCCTTAAACACCACCCACAGCAAGACCCCCTACACTGCCCGAACACCACTGCACTGCCCTAAACCATGAAACACCAGCCCCAGCACGACCACCTACACTGCCCGAACACCACTACACTGCCCTAAACCCTGAAACACCAGCCCCAGCACGACCCCCTCCACTGCCCGAACGCCACTGCTCTAAACCCTGAAACGCCTTCCCCTGCAAGACCCTCTACACTGCCCGAACACCACTGCAACACTGCCCTAAACCCTGAAATGCCACCCTCTGCAAGACGCCCTATATTGCCCGAACACCACTGCACTGCCCTAAACCCTAAAATACTACCCCCAGCATGACCCCCCACACTGCCCGAACACCACTTCACTGCCCTAAACCCTAAATCACCACCCACTGCACGACACCCTACACTACCGGAACACCACTGAACTACCCTAAAACACCACCCCCAGCATGACCCTCAACACAGCCCGAACACCACTGCACTACCCTAAACCATAAAGCACCAGCCCCAGCACGACCCCCTACACTGCCCGAACACCACTGCACTGCCCTAACCCTAAAACACCAGCCCCAGCACAACCCCTCACACTGCCTGAACACCACTGCACTGCCCTGAACCCTTAAACACCACCCCCAGCAAGACCCCCTATACTGCCTGAACACCATTGCCCTAAACCCTGAAACACCACCCCAGCATGACCACCTACACTGCCTGAAAACCACCTCACTGCCCTAAACCCTGAAACACCACCCCCTGCACGACCCCCTACAGTGCCCTAACACCACTGCACTGCCCTAAACCCTGAAACACCACCCCCTGCACGACCCCCTACACTGCCCAAACACCACTGCACTGCCCTAAACACTGAAATACCACTACCAGGACGACCCCCTACACTGCCCAAACACCACTGCTCTGCCCTAAACCCTAAACACCACCTTCAGCACATCCCCCTACACTGCCAGAACACCACTACACTGCCCTAATTCCTGAAACACCACCCCCAGCACGTCCCCCTACACCACCTGAACACCACTGCTCTGCCCAAAACCCTGAAACACCAGCACGACCCCCTACACTGCCCGAACACAACTGCACTGCCCTATACCCTGAAACCCCTAGCCCCAGCACGACCCGTTACACTGCCCGAACACCACTGCTCTGCCCTCAACCCTGAAACACCACCCCCAGCACGACCCCCTACACTGCACGAAAACCACTGCACTACCTTAAACCCTGAAACACCACCCACAGCACGACCCCCTACACTACCCGCACACCACTGCACTGCCCTAAACCCTGAAACACCACCCCAGCACGACCCCCTTCACTGCCCGAACAACACTGCACTGCCCTAAACCCTGAAACACCAGCCCCAGCACGACCTCCTACACTGCCCGAACACCACTGCACTGCCCTAAACCCTGAAACACCAACCCCAGCACGACCCCCTACACTGCCCTAACACCACTGCACTGCCCTAAACCCTGAAACACCACCCCCCTGCACGACCCCTTACACTGCCCGAACAACACTGCACTGCCATAAACCCTGTAACACAACCCCCAGCAAGACCCCCTACACTGCCCGAATACCTCTGCACTGCCCTGAACCCTGAAACACCACCCCCAGCAGGACCCCCTACACTGCCTGAACACCACTGCCCTAATAACTGAAGCACCACCCCAGCAAGAACCCCTAGAATGTCCGAAAACCACTGCACTGTCCTAAACCCTGAAACACCACCCCCCGCATGGCCCTCTGCACTGCCCAAACACCACTGCACTGCCCTAAACCCTGAAACACCACCCCCTGCACGATCACCTACACTGCCCGAACATCACTGCACTGCCCTAAACCCTGAAACACCACTCCCAGGACGAACCCCTACACTGCCCAAACACCACTGCTCTGCCCTAAACCCTAAAACGCCACCCCAGCACGTCCCCCTACACTGCCAGAACACCACTGCACTGCCCTAATTCCTGAAACACCACCCCCTGCACGACCCCCTACACTGCCTGAACACCACTGCTCTGCCCTAAACCCTGAAACACCACCCCCAGCATGGCCCCCTCCACTGCCCAAACACCACTGCACTGCCCTAAACCCTGAAACACCACCCCCTGCACGATCCCCTACACTGCCCGAACACCACTGCACTGCCCTAAACCCTGAAACACCACTCCCAGGACGAACCCCTACACTGCCCAAACACCACTGCTCTGCCCTAAACCCTAAAACGCCACCCCAGCACATCCCTATACACTGCCAGAACACCACTGCACTGCCCTAAACCCTGAAACACCAGCACGACCCCCTACACTGCCCGAACACCACTGCTCTGCCCTAAACCCTAAAACACCACCCCATCATGACACCCTACACTGCTCGAACACCACTGCACTGCCCTAAACCCTGAAACACCACCCCAGCATGACCCCTTACACTGCCCGAACACCACTGCACTGCCCTAAACCCTAAAACACTACCCCCAGAATGACCCCCAACACTGCCCAAACACCACTTCACTCCCCTAAACCCTAAAACACCACCCCCTGCACGACACCCTACACTACCGGAACACCACTGCAGTACCCTAAAACACCACCCCTACCATGACCCTCAACACTGCCCGAACACCACTGCACTACCCTAAACCATAAAACACCAGCCCCAGCATGACCCCCTACACTGCCCGAACACCACTGCACTGCCCTAACCCTAAATCACCAACCCCAGCACGACTCCCTACACTACCCGCACACCACTGCACTGCCCTAAACCCTGAAACACCACCCCAGCACGACCCCCTACACTGCCCGAACAACACTGCACTGCCCTAAACCCTGAAACACCAGCCCCAGCACGACCTCCTACACTGCCCGAACACCACTGCACTGCCCTAAACCCTGAAACACCAACCCCAGCACGACCCCCTACACTGCCCTAACACCACTGCACTGCCCTAAACCCTGAAACACCACCCCCCTGCACGACCCCTTACACTGCCCGAACACCACTGCACTGCCATAAACCCTGTAACACAACCCCCAGCAAGACCCCCTACACTGCCCGAATACCTCTGCACTGCCCTGAACCCTGAAACACCACCCCCAGCAGGACCCCCTACACTGCCTGAACACCACTGCCCTAATAACTGAAGCACCACCCCAGCAAGAACCCCTAGAATGTCCGAAAACCACTGCACTGTCCTAAACCCTGAAACACCACCCCCCGCATGGCCCTCTGCACTGCCCAAACACCACTGCACTGCCCTAAACCCTGAAACACCACCCCCTGCACGATCACCTACACTGCCCGAACATCACTGCACTGCCCTAAACCCTGAAACACCACTCCCAGGACGAACCCCTACACTGCCCAAACACCACTGCTCTGCCCTAAACCCTAAAACGCCACCCCAGCACGTCCCCCTACACTGCCAGAACACCACTGCACTGCCCTAATTCCTGAAACACCACCCCCTGCACGACCCCCTACACTGCCTGAACACCACTGCTCTGCCCTAAACCCTGAAACACCACCCCCAGCATGGCCCCCTCCACTGCCCAAACACCACTGCACTGCCCTAAACCCTGAAACACCACCCCCTGCACGATCCCCTACACTGCCCGAACACCACTGCACTGCCCTAAACCCTGAAACACCACTCCCAGGACGAACCCCTACACTGCCCAAACACCACTGCTCTGCCCTAAACCCTAAAACGCCACCCCAGCACATCCCTATACACTGCCAGAACACCACTGCACTGCCCTAAACCCTGAAACACCAGCACGACCCCCTACACTGCCCGAACACCACTGCTCTGCCCTAAACCCTAAAACACCACCCCATCATGACACCCTACACTGCTCGAACACCACTGCACTGCCCTAAACCCTGAAACACCACCCCAGCATGACCCCTTACACTGCCCGAACACCACTGCACTGCCCTAAACCCTAAAACACTACCCCCAGAATGACCCCCAACACTGCCCAAACACCACTTCACTCCCCTAAACCCTAAAACACCACCCCCTGCACGACACCCTACACTACCGGAACACCACTGCACTACCCTAAAACACCACCCCTACCATGACCCTCAACACTGCCCGAACAGCACTGCACTACCCTAAACCATAAAACACCAGCCCCAGCATGACCCCCTACACTGCCCGAACACCACTGCACTGCCCTAACCCTAAATCACCAACCCCAGCACGACTCCTCACACTGCCCGAACACTACTGCATGGCCCTGAACCCTGAAACACCACCCCCTGCACGACCCCCTACTGTGCCCAAACACCACTGCACTGCCCTAAACCCTGAAACACCACCCCCTGCATGACCCCCTACACTACCCGAACACCACTGCACTGCCCTAAACCCTGAAACACCACTACCAGGACGACCCCCTACACTGCCCAAACACCACTGCTCTGCCCTAAACCCTAAAACACCACCCTCAGCACATCCCCCTCCACTGCCAGAACACCACTGCACTGCCCTAATTCCTGAAACACCACCCCCAGCACGACCCCCTACACTGCCTGAACACCACTGCTCTGACCTAAACCCTGAAACACCAACCCCAGCACATCCCCCTGCAACACCTGAACACCACTGCTCTGCCCTAAGCCCTGAAACACTAGCACGACCCGAACACAACTGCACTGCCCTAAACCCTGAAACCCCTAGCCCCAGCACGACCCGTTACACTGCCCGCATACCACTGCACTGCCCTAAACCCTGAAACACCACCCCCAGCACGACCCCCTACACTGCACAAACACCACTGCACTGCCCTAAACCCTGAAACAGCAGCCCCAGCACGACCCCCTGCACTGCCCGAACACCACTTCACTGCCCTAAACCCTAAAACACAACCTCCAGCACGACACCCTACACTACCTGAACACCACTGCACTACTCTAAAACACCACCCCCAGCATGACCCCCAACACTGCCCGAACACCATTGCCCTAAACCCTGAAACACCACCCCCAGCAAGACCCCCTACACTGCCCGAACACTACTGCACTGCCCTAAACCCTGAAACATCACCCCCACCACAACTCCCACACTGCCCGAACACCACTGCACTGCCATAAACCTTGAAATACCACGCTCAGCAAGACCCCCTATACTGCCTGAAAACCTCTGCACTGCCCTGAACCCTGAAACACCACCCCCTGGAGGACCCCTTCTCTGCCTGAACACCACTGCCCTAATCCCTGAAGCACCACCCCAGCAAGAACCCCTAGAATGTCTGAAAAACACTGCACTGCCCTAAACCCTGAAACACCACCCCCTGCACGGCCCCCTGCACTGCCCGAACACCACTGCACTGCCCTAAACCCTGAAACACCACCCCCTGCACGATCCCCTACACTGCCCGAACACCACTGCACTGCCCTAAACCCTAAAACGCCACCCCAGCACGTCCCCCTACACTGCCAGAACACCACTGCACTGCCCTAATTCCTGAAACACCACCCCCAGCACAACCCCCTATAATGCCTGAACACCACTGCTCTGCCCTAAACCCTGAAACACCACCCCCAGCCCATCCCCCTACACTGCCTGAACACCACTGCTCTACCCTAAACCCTGAAACACCAGCACGACCCCCTACACTGCCCGAACACCACTGCACTGCCCTAAACCCTGAAATACCATCCCCAGCACAACCCCCTACACTGCCCGCACGCCACTGCGCTGCCCTAAACCCTGAAACACCACCCCCAGCAAGACCCCCTACACTGCCCGAACACCACTGCTCTAAACCCTGAAACGTCACCCCTGCAAGACCCTCTACACTGCCCGAACTCCACTGCACCACTGCCCTGAACCCAAAAATGCCACCCCCTGCAAGACCCCCTACACTGCCCGAACACCACTGCACTGCCCTAAACCCTGAAACATCACCCCCAGCACAACTCCTACACTGCCCAAACACCACTGCACTGCCCTAAACCCTGAAATACCACCCCCAGCATGACCCCCTACACTGCCCGAACACTACTGCACTGCCCTAAACCCTAAAACACCACCCCCAGCACAACCCCTCACACTGCCTGAACACCACTGCACTGCCCTAAACCCTAAAACACCACCCCATCATGACACCCTACACTGCTCAAACACCACTGCACTGCCGTAAACCCTGAAACACCACCCCAGCACGACCCCTTACACTGCCCGAACACCACTGCACTTCCCTAAACCCTGAAACACCAGCACGACCGCCTACACTGCCCAAACACCACTGCACTGCCCTTAACCCTGAAACACCATCCCCAGAACGACTCCTTACACTGCCCGCATGCCACTGCTCTGCCCTAAACCCTGAAACACCACCCCCAGCAAGACCCCCTACACTGCCCGAACACCACTGCACTGCCCTAAACCCTGAAACACCACCCCCAGCACGACCCCCTACACTGCCCAAACACCACTGCACTGCCCTAAACCCTAAAACACTACCCCCAGCATGACACCCCACACGGCCCGAACACCACTTCACTCCCCTAAACCCTAAAACACCACCCCCTGCACGACACCCTACACTACCGGAACACCACTGCACTACCCTAAAACACCACCCCTACCATGACCCTCAACACTGCCCGAACACCACTGCACTACCCTAAACCATAAGACACCAGCCCCAGCATGACCCCCTACACTGCCCGAACACCACTGCTCTGCCCTAAGCCCTCAAACACCACACCCAGCACATCCCCCTACATTGCCCAAACACTACTGCTTTGCCCTAAACTCTGAAACACCAGCACCAGCACGAAACCCTACACTGCCCGAACACCACTCCTCTGCCCTGAACCTTGAAACACCACCCCCTGCACGACCCCCTACACTGCCTGAACACCACTGCACTGCCCGAAACCCTGAAACACCACCCCAGCAAGACCCCCTACACTGCCCGCACACCTCTGCACTGCCCTGAACCCTTAAACACCACCCCAGCACGACCCCCTACACTGCCCGAACACCACTGCACTGCCCTAAACCCTGAAACACCACCCCAGCACGACCCCCTACACTGCCTGAAAACCACTGCACTGCCCTAAACCCTGAAACACCACCCCAGCACGACCCCCTACACTGCCCGAACACCTCTGCACTGCCCTGAAACCCTAAAACACCACCCCCTGCACGACACCCTACACTACCGGAACACCACTGCACTACCCTAAAACACCACCCCTACCATGACCCTCAACACTGCCCGAACACCACTGCACTACCCTAAACCATAAGACACCAGCCCCAGCATGACCCCCTACACTGCCAGAACACCACTGCACTGCCCTAACCCTAAATCACCAGCCCCAGCACGACCCCTCACACTGCCCGAACACCACTGCATGGCCCTAAACCCTGAAACACCACCCCCTGCACGACCCAATACACTGCCCGCACGCCACTGCACTGCCCTAAACCCTGAAACACCACCCCCAGCAAGACCCCCTACACTGCCCAAACACCACTGCTCTAAACCCTGAAACGCCACCCCCTGTAAGACCCTCTACACTGCCCGAACACCACTGCACCACTGCCCTGAACCCAAAAACGCCACCCCCTGCAAGACCCCCTACACTGCCTGAACACCACTGCACTGCCCTAAACCCTGAAACACCACTCCCAGCGTGACCCACTACACTGCCCGATCACCACTGCACTGCCCTAATTCCTGAAACACCACCCCCAGCACGACCCCCTACACTGCCTGAACGCCACTTGTCTGCCCTAAACCCTGAAACACCACCCCCAGCACATCCCCCTACACTGCCTGAACACCACTGCTCTGCCCTAAACCCTGAAACACCAGCACGACCGCCTACACTGCCCGAACACCACTGCACTGCCCTTAGCCCTGAAACACCATCCCCAGCATGACTCCTTACACTGCCCGCATGCCACTGCTCTGCCCTAAACCCTGAAACACCACCCCCAGCAAGACCCCCTACACTGCCCGAACACTACTGCACTGCCCTAAACCCTGAAACACCACCCCCAGCACGACCCCCTACACTGCCCGAACACCACTGCACTGCCCTAAACCCTAAAACACTACCCCCAGCATGACACCCCACACGGCCCGAACACCACTTCACTCCCCTAAACCCTAAAACACCACCCCCTGCACAACACCCTACACTACCGGAACACCACTGCACTACCCTAAAACACCACCCCTACCATGACCCTCAACACTGCCCGAACACCACTGCACTACCCTAAACCATAAGACACCAGCCCCAGCATGACCCCCTACACTGCCCGAACACCACTGCACTGCCCTAAACCCTGAAACACCACCCCCAGCACGACCCCCTACACTGCCTGAACACCTCTGCACTGCCCTGAAACCTGAAACACCACCCCCAGCGAAACCCCTTACACTGCCTGAACACAACTGCCCTAAACCCTTAAACACCACTCACAGCAAGGCCCCCTACACTGCCCGAACACCACTGCACTGCCCTAAACCATGAAACACCAGCCCCAGCACGACCACCTACTCTGCCTGAACACCACTGCACTGCCCTAAACCCTGAAACACCATCCCCAGCACGACCCCCTACACTGCCCGCACGCCACTGCACAGCCCTAAACCCTGAAACACCACCCCCAGCAAGACCCCTGTAGGAGAGTAGGGTCTGCTATCCTATGGTCACCCCAAATTTTTGCTTTTTGCTTCACTGGTTTTTGACATATTGAGGCTGTGGGCCTGCCAATCAGACCCCCAGCCTGCTGTTCTCTCTACTAAATTACAACTATGCACCCTAGGTGCATAACCAATTGGAAGTGGATCACCCTGTCAGCCCCTGTACCAGTGTACACTAGGTACCCAGGGCATTGGTGTACCCAAGGCCTGCCAGGGGCTGCAGCATGTATTATGCCACCCCAGGCTTGGCCTAACAATCTGACACAACTGGCTGATCACTCAGCTGGGGTAAGTTGGTGTAATCACCTCTTACTTAGGTGTAGTATACCTATACCTAACCTTAAATGGGACACCTGGTAACCTATGAGTCACTCCTATGGCAGGCCTTAACAATCCTGAAGGCAGAGTGCTTGGTTCCATGTGAGATGGTGCTCTGGCATGAGCTGAGCCTGTCTGCAGTGGTCGGAACAACTTCCTTCTACTGTTTCCAGATATCGTCATACCATATACTCTTAAGTGCATTATGAACCTCGCGGTTAAATGCTATCTTTGGTTTGGCTTTATCAAAACATGTCGAGTAAGGTGTCATACGAATTGGAATACTAACCCCTCGCCAATTCTGGCGACGGGGTTAGCATTCCACCCTTCTAGAGGGACACGACATGTACAGTACCTGAAACCCGGGTAAAATCAGACATAGCCTCAGCTCCACAAAATGGATGCTGCCACCACAGACACAAGTCTGCCCTCCTGCTGCTGGGAGTCCTTCCAGCTTGGGAGGTGTGGACAAAGGGTTTCCTGCCAGGGGAGGTGCGTGCACCACCCCAGACAGGATTTTGTGTATTGGACAGGTAGGGCTTGAAAGAAACCAGACATGCCTGTGGCTCACAAGGAGCCTCGGTGCATATGCCAGTTCAAACCGGTCCTGGGGCACACCAGTCCCGGGCCTGGGGCGAGCTGGACAAAGGATTGGGGGTGTAACCACCCCCCTTCCTGGTCCCACCCATAGGGAGGGACCTAGCAGGTAGTCCGGCCCCTAGAATCCGAATAAAGGTAGGAGCTGTGTCCTAAGACTTCAGACATCCTGGAATCAACTTGAAACTAAGAAGAAGACGGGAACTTCGACATTCTGCTGCACAGAAGACTGAAGAAAATCTCCCCTGTGGTCAGGGAGTGACCACCTTGCTAACGCAAGCACCATCCAGCGAATCACCGTCTGCTTTGCCGCCGCCTCCCGCCGGAGCCCGAGCCCAGAGACTGACAAGACCTGGACCTCCAGACCTCTCACCGCCCGATCCACAGTCCCTGCAAAGAGGAGACCCGTGGAGGCACCGAGACACGTGGAGCCAGCCATCTTGGAACGACTACGACAAGCTGACCAGTGCAACAACCGAGGCTCCCTCCAAGTTGTGCTTTGGGTCCTGAGAAGCCCAACCCTCGAGCAGCATCTGCACCAAAGGTGAGCCCTCCAGCATCTCCACGATCTGCGTGGGGCCCTTCTGCATTTTGCCACTCGACGCGCCTAACCGGTTGCTGGCCCGCTGGCTAGTGGCCATCTTGGCGACGAAATCTACGACAAACACCGCTGGTCTGGTTGCTCCAGACTGGCCCTTGCTCCCCTCCAAAGGAGCAATCCCTCTGACCTTGCTGGTCAGAACCAACAGCTGATTTCCGAATCCTCCTGCAATTGCTTTTGCCAAGGCTTGTTTGCTTCGATCAAGTCGCCGACACCGCCGACAGCGAGAGCCTGCGTGGGACAGCTCGTGAGCCGACTCCTGGACGTCGTCGACCTTCAGGGACCACGTGGCTGCGGAGACAAGCTACCCCTCATCACCTGTTTGCACCCGACATCGCCTGGTACCCACCTGGTGCCACGCTGGTCACTGGCTAGTGACTGTGAACACTGTCCCCTCTGCTTACAGGTCTTCAACATCTCCGATCCACTCTTGGATCCACTGCATCCCTTCCCGACCGACCGCCTGCAGCATCTTTGTCCCAGGCTCAACGGAACAGATAGAAGAAACCCGACGCACTTTGAGGCCTATGCACCCGCTTCCTGTGGGTGAGGTAAAGCTGGTACTCCGGTGCCCATGTGAAGTAATACATCTCTAGTGCCTGTGTTCCAAATCTTAAGTTCCTAGGTCATCCGGAAGATTCCTTTTGCAGTAACTTTGTACTTTTTACGCACCCATTGAAACCTATGGGAGCACGCGTGTGACTATTTGCTCTGCACACGCCACCCGTGGACCTCCTGGTCACTAACTGACGTTAGCTCCTTGTAGGCCCAGCGATTCTAGAGGCCCTAGGCCTTTTCCCTTTTCTGTTCGTGGTACTTATACCACTATTTTAGTATATGGTTCGAGTGGCCACCAGGGCCTATCCATATAAAGTGCAACTTCTGTGTATTCTGTGATAATCTTGTTTGACGATTTGTGCTCCTGTGCTCATAAAGAGACTAGGGGTTACTTTGAGAAATAAATACATATATATTTTGAATATATATCTGTGTGGTGTCCTTTCATTGGTATAAAAGGGGGTTACTATTGGTAAAACAGCTTGCTTAACACGCTTCACGAGTTTAGCCTCAAAGACTGCTTAGCCTACGCTACCACTAGGGCAGCTAGTCCGAAAAGGTTGACTTACAACCACACCATAAGGGTTGCTTGGCATGGTACAAGGTGGTCACTAGAACTAGTGAACAGCATATACCAGGCCAACTTCTCACATTGGTGAGCAGCGGTTGGATTTGAGCTTGCTGTGTTTTACCATTGTAATCTCTTGGTTACCAATTGAAAGATCACATAGGTACCTGTAGGTACATATAAAACAAGATTAGATATACTTAAGTTCTACTGAACTTAGTTGTTGTAGAGCAAAGGGAGTAGCACACCCTGACTACAACTACTAGATAGGTTTAGTAGGTAAACCCAAGTGTAGGTAGATTGCAACACATCCACCCACACTTAAGAGCAATGGCCGGGGCAGAGGGGTCCACTGTACCCATCTCTGTTGAGAGTGACCCCCAGAGGGCACCATCCAGCTTTGCTACCCTTAATCAGAATGAGCTCAGGCATTTGGCAACTCTTAGAGGCCTTAAACAGCCCAAGAACCCAAACTCTGCTGAGCTCAGAGAGCTCTTACAGAATGATGAGAATCAGAGAGCACTCAAGAAAGCTTCCCAGTTAGCCCCCTTAGGGACAGGAACAGGAGGCCCCCCTTCTAAAGATGCCACTGAAGTACCCCTTCCCAATAGTCACCCCTTAGATGGGATGCCTACCACAGAGGATGAGAGTGAAAAGGATACTGACAGTAGTGAGGATGAAGGGAGAACTAGCCCAGTGCCAAGTATTATACTTGGCCCAGCTAAACCAAGGCTATTGGGGACTGACAGTGGGTTCAACCCACTGGATCTCCCCAGTGGACTTAACACAGGGCTTGGAAGGCAAAGGAATCGCTCAGGTGACTCCAATGCTTCCCATGGCTCTAGAGGCTCTCAAGGTCACTCCAGGAGAAGGATGACCACCCCTCAGAGGAGGGAACATGAGGCCAAGATGCAAGAGGCCCAGCTGAGGATCAGGAAGCAGGAGCTAGAAGTAGCCCTGATGGAAGAGAAACTTAGCAAGGCTAGACAGCATAAAGAGAGTGGGTCTATACCCACTGGTGGCAGCATTGTCCCTAAGGACAAAGATAGGGTTTTCGACAATAGAAACCTGTCTAAGGTTGTGCCCCCCTACAAAAGTGGGGATGACATCCACAAGTGGATAACTGCTCTTGAGAGAGCCTGCAAAGTACAGCAGGTTCCTGAAGATCAGTGGGCAGCAATCCTCTGGCTCTCCTTTGAAGGAAGAGGCAGAGACAGACTCCTCACTGTTAGAGAAGAGGATGTCAGAAACTACAGAGTCCTGAAGAGTGTTCTAGTTGATGGGTTAGGCTTAACCACTGAGCAGTACAGGTTAATGTTCAGAGACACCCAAAAGACACAGACTCAGGACTGGTCTGAATACATTGAATGTGCCACTAAGGCTTTGGAGGGTTGGTTGCTGGGAAGTAAGGTATCTGATTTTACAGGATTGTATAATTTGATGATGAGAGAACAGATTTTAAATAACTGTCAAAACCAGCAACTGCATCAACACTTGGTTGACTCTGATCTGACCTCTCCCCAAGAATTGGGAAAGAAGGCAGACAAATGGGTCAGAACCAGGGTTAAGCAAAAGAACCAGAACCAGGGCCAAGGGGGTGATCAGAAGAAAACAGACCAAAAGGGTGGAGATCAGAAACCTAAAGACCAGAAGTCTTCAACAGGGCCCCAAACTACTGCTAAGGAGGGTGGGTCCCAACAGTCCAAGAAGAAGAAAGAAGGTCAGAAGAAACCCTGGTGCAATCATTGTAAAAATACAACTCACTGGACTAGTGATTGCAAAAAGGGTGGAGCCCCCAACACTGTTGCCCCTAAGGCACCTGCTCCCAGTACTACTGTTAGCAGTGTTGGTCCCCAGACAAAGGGTGTAGTGGGAATCACTATGGGAACTGAAGGAGATTCTGACTTAGACAGAACCCTTACACAGGCAGTCTTGATCTGTGATGGGGACATTGATTTGTCCCTGACTGTGAGCCCCAGTAACCTGGGCAAGTACAGACAGACTCCTTTAATTAATGACAAAGTGGCTCAAGCCTACAGGGACACATGTGCCAGTGTCACTATGGTGACACCAGGCTTTGTGGACCCTGGACAGTACATACCAGGTGAGAACTACCTGGTGACCAATGCCAGCAATGCCACTACTTCACACAGTGTGGCAGTTGTTAACTTCTCATGGGGAGGGGTAACTGGCCTCAAAAGGGTTGTGGTTAGTGCAGACCTCCCAGTAGAATGTTTGTTGGGCAATGACCTAGAGAGTTCTCTATGGTCAGAAGTGGAGTACAGGACTCATGCAGAGATGTTAGGGATATCATCACATGTCCTTGCTGTGACCAGGTCACAGGCCAAAAAGTGCCTCACTGAACCACAGGTCTTGGATCCTGGAACAATGGACCAAGCACCTACCAAGAAGAAGAACAGGAGGGTCAAGGCTGTGCCTTCCCCCCTGCCTCAGAGTGATGATCAGCCTTCCCAGGAAGCTGATCTAGAGGACCCTGAAGGAACTGTCCCTGAAGAGCTTGAACCTGATCAGGTTGAGTTTCTGGGGACAGGGGGACCTTCAAGGGCTGACTTGAGGCAGGCTCAGTTATCCTGTCCCTCTCTTGAACCCCTCAGACAGCTGGCTGCTGCTGAGGCTGCTGGGAATGCTCAAGGTACCCATAAAGTGTATTGGGATGAAGGGCTCCTTTATTCAGAGGCTAGAGACCCCAAGCCTGGTGCAACCAGGAGGTTGGTTATACCTCTGCAATTTAGGGGCTTCCTTCTTACCTTGGCCCATGACATTCCTTTAGCAGGACACCTAGGCCAGAACAAGACCTGGGACAGACTTGTCCCTCACTTTCACTGGCCTCATATGAATGAAGATACAAAGGAGTTTTGTCGCTCCTGTGTTACCTGCCAAGCCAGTGGCAAATCAGGTGGCACAACAAAGGCCCCCCTGATACCACTACCTGTGGTGGGGGTTCCCTTTGAAAGAGTGGGAATAGACATAGTGGGTCCCATGGATCCTCCCACTGCATCTGGGCACAGATTTATACTGGTGGTAGTGGATCATGCCACCAGGTACCCAGAGGCAATTCCCCTTAGGACCACTACAGCTCCTGTTGTGGCCAGGGCCCTGCTGGGAGTATTCTCCAGAGTGGGGTTTCCTAAGGAGGTAGTATCTGACAGAGGTACCAACTTTATGTCAGGATACTTGACAGCTATGTGGAAGGAATGTGGTGTCAACTACAAGTTCACCACCCCTTATCACCCACAATGCAATGGGCTTGTTGAGAGATTCAACAAGACCCTAAAGGGTATGATCAAAGGATTACCTGAAAAGCTCAGGCGAAGATGGGATATCCTTCTACCCTGCCTTCTGTTTGCTTACAGAGAGGTCCCACAAAAAGGAGTTGGCTACAGCCCCTTTGAATTGTTGTTTGGGCACCCTGTGAGAGGCCCACTGTGTTTGGTGAAGGAAGGATGGGAGTTACCTCTCAAAAAGCCTAAGCTAGACATAGTGGACTATGTACTTGGTCTCCGCTCCAGGATGGCTGAGTATATGGAGAAGGCATCTAAAAACCTTGAGGCAAGCCAGGCCTTACAGAAAGCTTGGCATGACCAAAAGGCTGTCTTGGTTGAGTATCAGCCAGGACAGAAGGTATGGGTGTTGGAGCCAGTGGCCCCAGCAGCACTCCAAGACAAATGGTCTGGACCCCATACAATCCTGGAAAAGAAGGGAGAGGTCACCTACTTGGTGGACCTAGGAACTCCCAGGAGTCCCCACAGGGTACTCCATGTTAACAGGCTTAAAGCATATGTTGACAGGGCAGACATGGGCTTGCTCATGGCTACAGATGAGGGACAGGAGGAAGAGAGTGACCCTCTCCCAGACCTGTTGTCTCAGAACCCTGAAGATGGCTCAGTTGAAGGAGTGACCCTTGGAGGCAACCTCACTGCCCATCAGCAGACTGAATGTAGACAGGTTCTACAATCATTTTCACATATGTTTTCCTTGATACCTAGTCAAACTGACTGGTGTACCCATGTTGTGGACACTGGTGACAGTCTGCCTGTAAAGAACAAACTTTACAGACAACCTGACCACGTCAGGGACTGTATAAAGGCTGAGGTACATAAAATGCTGGAATTAGGTGTCATTGAACCCTCAGAGAGCCCCTGGGCTAGCCCAGTGGTTCTGGTCCCCAAACCTCACACCAAAGATGGCAAGAGAGAGATGAGGTTCTGTGTGGATTACAGAGGACTCAATGCTGTCACCAGGACAGATGCACACCCTATTCCAAGGGCAGATGAGCTCATAGACAAACTAGCTTCTGCAAAGTTTTTGAGCACATTTGACTTAACAGCTGGCTATTGGCAAATCAGATTAGCTGAGGAGTCTAAGGCCAAAACAGCATTCTCAACCCCAGGTGGGCATTATCAGTTTGTGGTGATGCCCTTTGGTCTGAAGAATGCACCTGCCACCTTCCAAAGGCTGGTGAACCAAGTCCTTACTGGGTTGGATGACTTTTGTGCAGCATATCTGGATGACATTGCTGTCTTTAGCTCCACCTGGGAGGATCACCTGATCCACCTGAAGAAGGCTCTTGAGGCCCTGCAGAGGGCAGGCCTCACTATCAAGGCTACTAAGTGCCAGATAGGGCAGAGTAAGGTTGTATATTTGGGCCACCTTGTGGGTGGAGGCCAAGTTCAACCACTGGAGAGTAAGATACAATCCATCAAGGACTGGTCCCCTCCAACCACCCAGACTCAAGTTCGAGCTTTCTTGGGCTTGACTGGGTATTACAGGAAGTTTGTTAAGAACTATGGGTCCATTGTGACTCCTCTTAATGATCTGACATCCAAGAAGATGCCCAAAAAGGTTCAGTGGACAGTAAGCTGTCAAAAGGCATTTGATGACCTGAAGGAGGCCATGTGCTCTGCACCTATCCTGAAAAGTCCTGACTACTCCAAAGAGTTTATTGTCCAAACAGATGCTTCTGAGTTGGGTGTGGGAGCTGTGCTGTCACAACTTAATGTAGATGGTCAAGACCAACCCATTGCTTTTATTAGCAGAAGGTTGACCCCCAGAGAGAAGAATTGGTCAGCTATTGAGAGGGAGGCCTTTGCTGTGGTGTGGGCCCTGAAGAAGCTGAGGCCATACTTGTTTGGCACTCACTTCAAGATTCAGACCGACCATAAGCCCCTCTTGTGGCTAAATCAGATGAAGGGTGAAAACCCCAAACTGCTTAGGTGGTCCATTTCCCTACAGGGGATGGACTTTACAGTGGAGCACCGGCCAGGTACTGACCATGGGAATGCAGATGGTCTCTCCAGGTACTTCCACTTAGGACATGAAGACGAGACTGGTCAAGGCTAGTTTAATGTCCCAGCGTTTGGGGGGGGGTTGTGTAGGAGAGTAGGGTCTGCTATCCTATGGTCACCCCAAATTTTTGCTTTTTGCTTCACTGGTTTTTGACATATTGAGGCTGTGGGCCTGCCAATCAGACCCCCAGCCTGCTGTTCTCTCTACTAAATTACAACTATGCACCCTAGGTGCATAACCAATTGGAAGTGGATCACCCTGTCAGCCCCTGTACCAGTATACACTAGGTACCCAGGGCATTGGTGTACCCAAGGCCTGCCAGGGGCTGCAGCATGTATTATGCCACCCCAGGCTTGGCCTAACAATCTGACACAACTGGCTGATCACTCAGCTGGGGTAAGTTGGTGTAATCACCTCTTACTTAGGTGTAGTATACCTATACCTAACCTTAAATGGGACACCTGGTAACCTATGAGTCACTCCTATGGCAGGCCTTAACAATCCTGAAGGCAGAGTGCTTGGTTCCATGTGAGATGGTGCTCTGGCATGAGCTGAGCCTGTCTGCAGTGGTCGGAACAACTTCCTTCTACTGTTTCCAGATATCGTCATACCATATACTCTTAAGTGCATTATGAACCTCGCGGTTAAATGCTATCTTTGGTTTGGCTTTATCAAAACATGTCGAGTAAGGTGTCATACGAATTGGAATACTAACCCCTCGCCAATTCTGGCGACGGGGTTAGCATTCCACCCTTCTAGAGGGACACGACATGTACAGTACCTGAAACCCGGGTAAAATCAGACATAGCCTCAGCTCCACAAAATGGATGCTGCCACCACAGACACAAGTCTGCCCTCCTGCTGCTGGGAGTCCTTCCAGCTTGGGAGGTGTGGACAAAGGGTTTCCTGCCAGGGGAGGTGCGTGCACCACCCCAGACAGGATTTTGTGTATTGGACAGGTAGGGCTTGAAAGAAACCAGACATGCCTGTGGCTCACAAGGAGCCTCGGTGCATATGCCAGTTCAAACCGGTCCTGGGGCACACCAGTCCCGGGCCTGGGGCGAGCTGGACAAAGGATTGGGGGTGTAACCACCCCCCTTCCTGGTCCCACCCATAGGGAGGGACCTAGCAGGTAGTCCGGCCCCTAGAATCCGAATAAAGGTAGGAGCTGTGTCCTAAGACTTCAGACATCCTGGAATCAACTTGAAACTAAGAAGAAGACGGGAACTTCGACATTCTGCTGCACAGAAGACTGAAGAAAATCTCCCCTGTGGTCAGGGAGTGACCACCTTGCTAACGCAAGCACCATCCAGCGAATCACCGTCTGCTTTGCCGCCGCCTCCCGCCGGAGCCCGAGCCCAGAGACTGACAAGACCTGGACCTCCAGACCTCTCACCGCCCGATCCACAGTCCCTGCAAAGAGGAGACCCGTGGAGGCACCGAGACACGTGGAGCCAGCCATCTTGGAACGACTACGACAAGCTGACCAGTGCAACAACCGAGGCTCCCTCCAAGTTGTGCTTTGGGTCCTGAGAAGCCCAACCCTCGAGCAGCATCTGCACCAAAGGTGAGCCCTCCAGCATCTCCACGATCTGCGTGGGGCCCTTCTGCATTTTGCCACTCGACGCGCCTAACCGGTTGCTGGCCCGCTGGCTAGTGGCCATCTTGGCGACGAAATCTACGACAAACACCGCTGGTCTGGTTGCTCCAGACTGGCCCTTGCTTCCCTCCAAAGGAGCAATCCCTCTGACCTTGCTGGTCAGAACCAACAGCTGATTTCCGAATCCTCCTGCAATTGCTTTTGCCAAGGCTTGTTTGCTTCGATCAAGTCGCCGACACCGCCGACAGCGAGAGCCTGCGTGGGACAGCTCGTGAGCCGACTCCTGGACGTCGTCGACCTTCAGGGACCACGTGGCTGCGGAGACAAGCTACCCCTCATCACCTGTTTGCACCCGACATCGCCTGGTACCCACCTGGTGCCACGCTGGTCACTGGCTAGTGACTGTGAACACTGTCCCCTCTGCTTACAGGTCTTCAACATCTCCGATCCACTCTTGGATCCACTGCATCCCTTCCCGACCGACCGCCTGCAGCATCTTTGTCCCAGGCTCAACGGAACAGATAGAAGAAACCCGACGCACTTTGAGGCCTATGCACCCGCTTCCTGTGGGTGAGGTAAAGCTGGTACTCCGGTGCCCATGTGTAGTAATACATCTCTAGTGCCTGTGTTCCAAATCTTAAGTTCCTAGGTCATCCGGAAGATTCCTTTTGCAGTAACTTTGTACTTTTTACGCACCCATTGAAACCTATGGGAGCACGCGTGTGACTATTTGCTCTGCACACGCCACCCGTGGACCTCCTGGTCACTAACTGACGTTAGCTCCTTGTAGGCCCAGCGATTCTAGAGGCCCTAGGCCTTTTCCCTTTTCTGTTCGTGGTACTTATACCACTATTTTAGTATATGGTTCGAGTGGCCACCAGGGCCTATCCATATAAAGTGCAACTTCTGTGTATTCTGTGATAATCTTGTTTGACGATTTGTGCTCCTGTGCTCATAAAGAGACTAGGGGTTACTTTGAGAAATAAATACATATATATTTTGAATATATATCTGTGTGGTGTCCTTTCATTGGTATAAAAGGGGGTTACTATTGGTAAAACAGCTTGCTTAACACGCTTCACGAGTTTAGCCTCAAAGACTGCTTAGCCTACGCTACCACTAGGGCAGCTAGTCCGAAAAGGTTGACTTACAACCACACCATAAGGGTTGCTTGGCATGGTACAAGGTGGTCACTAGAACTAGTGAACAGCATATACCAGGCCAACTTCTCACAACCCCCTACACTGCCCGAACACCACTGCTCTAAACCCTGAAACGCCACCCCCTGCAAGACCCTCTACACTGCCCGAACACTACTGCTCTGCCCTAAACCCTAAAACACCACTCCCAGCGTGACCCCCTACACTCCCCGATCACCACTGGACTGCCATAAACCCTGAAACACCACCCCCAGCATGACCCCATACACTGCCCGAACACCACTGCACTGCCCTAAACCCTAAAACACCACCCCAGCACGACCCCCCCACACTGCCCGAACACCACTTCACTGCCCTAAACCCTAAAACACTACCCCCAGCAAGACACCCTACACTACCTGAACACCACTGCACTACCCTAAAACGCCACCTCCAGCAAGTCCCCCTACACTGCCCGAACACCACTGCACTAAACCCTGAAACGCCACCTCCTGCAAGACCCTCTACACTGCCCGAACACCACTGCACCACTGCCCTAAACCCTGAAATGCCACCTTCTGCAAGACCCCCTACACTGCCCGAACACCACAGCACTGCCCTAAACCCTGAAACATCATCCCCAGCACGACTCCTAAACTGCCCGAACACCACTTCACTGCCCTAAACCCTGAAATACCACCCCCAACACAACCCCCCACAATGCCCGAACACCACTGCACTGCCCTAAACCCTAAAACACCACCCCATCATGACACCCTACACTGCTCGAACACCACTGCACTGCCCTAAACCCTGAAACACCATCCCAGCACGACCCCTTACACTGCCCGAACACCACTGCACTGCCCTAAACCCTAAAACACTACCCCCAGCATGACCCCCCACACGGCCCGAACACCACTTCACTCCCCTAAACCCTAAAACACCACCCCCTGCACGACACCCTACACTACCGGAACACCACTGCACTACCCTAAAACACCACCCCTACCATGACCCTCAACACTGCCCGAACACCACTGCACTACCCTAAACCATAAGACAAAAGCCCCAGCATGACCCCCTACACTGCCAGAACACCACTGCACTGCCCTAACCCTAAATCACCAGCCCCAGCACGACCCCTCACACTGCCCGAACACCACTGCTCTGCCCTAAACCCTGAAAC
The DNA here is from genome assembly GCF_964204655.1 of Triturus cristatus. Lineage (NCBI taxonomy): Eukaryota > Metazoa > Chordata > Amphibia > Caudata > Salamandridae > Triturus > Triturus cristatus. Next base: position 12,658 of record NW_028188165.1, on the reverse strand, counting down.
ACCAGGACGACCCCCTACACTGCCCGAACACCATTGCACTGCCCTAAACCCTGAAACACCATCCCCAGCACGACCCCCTACACTGCCCGCACGCCACTGCACTGCCCTAAACCCTGAAACACCACCCCCAGCAAGACCCCCTACACTGCCCAAACACCACTGCTCTAAACCCTGAAACGCCACCCCCTGTAAGACCCTCTACACTGCCCGAACACCACTGCACCACTGCCCTGAACCCAAAAACGCCACTCCCTGCAAGACCCCCTACACTGCCCGAACACCACTGCACTGCCCTAAACCCTGAAACACCACTCCCAGCGTGACCCACTACACTGCCCGATCACCACTGCACTGCCCTAATTCCTGAAACACCACCCCCAGCACGACCCCCTACACTGCCTGAACGCCACTTGTCTGCCCTAAACCCTGAAACACCACCCCCAGCACATCCCCCTACACTGCCTGAACACCACTGCTCTGCCCTAAACCCTGAAACACCAGCATGACCGCCTACACTGCCCAAACACCACTGCACTGCCCTTAACCCTGAAACACCATCCCCAGCACGACTCCTTACACTGCCCGCATGCCACTGCGCTGCCCTAAACCCTGAAACACCACCCCCAGCAAGACCCCCTACACTGCCCGAACACCACTGCACTGCCCTAAATCCTGAAACACCAACCCCAGCACGACCCCCTACACTGCCTGAAAACCATTGCACTGCCCTAAACCCTGAAACACCACCCCAGCAGGACCCCCTACACTGCCCGAACACCTCTGCACTGCCCTGAAACCTGAAACACCACCCCCAGCGAAACCCCTTACACTGCCTGAACACAACTGCCCTAAACCCTTAAACACCACTCACAGCAAGACCCCCTACACTGCCCGAACACCACTGCACTGCCCTAAACCATGAAACACCAGCCCCAGCACGACCACCTACACTGCCTGAACACCACTGCACTGCCCTAAACCCTGAAACACCATCCCCAGCACGACCCCCTACACTGCCCGCACCGCACTGCCCTAAACCCTGAAACACCACCCCCAGCAAGACCCCCTACACTGCCCGAACACCACTGCTCTAAACCCTGAAACGCCACCCCCTGCAAGACCCTCTACACTGCCCGAACACCACTGCACTGCCCTAAACCCTAAAACATCACTCCCAGCGTGACCCCCTACACTCCCCGATCACCACTGCACTGCCATAAACCCTGAAACACCACCCCAAGCATGACCCCATACACTGCCCGAACACCACTGCACTGCCCTAAACCCTAAAACACCACCCCCAGCACGACCCCCCACACTGCCCGAACACCACTTCACTGCCCTAAACCCTAAAACACTACCCCCAGCAAGACACCCTACACTACCTGAACACCACTGCACTACCCTAAAACGCCACCTCCAGCAAGTCCCCCTACACTGCCCGAACACCACTGCACTAAACCCTGAAACGCCACCTCCTGCAAGACCCTTTACACTGCCCGAACACCACTGCACCACTGCCCTAAACCCTGAAATGCCACCTTCTGCAAGACCCCCTACACTGCCCGAACACCACAGCACTGCCCTAAACCCTGAAACATCATCCCCAGCACGACTCCTAAACTGCCCGAACACCACTGCACTGCCCTAAACCCTGAAATACCACCCCCAACACAACCCCCCACAATGCCCGAACACCAATGCACTGCCCTAAACCCAAAAAACACCACCCCATCATGACACCCTACACTGCTCAAACACCACTGCACTGCCCTAAACCCTGAAACACCTCCCCAGCACGACCCCTTACACTGCCCGAACACCACTGCACTGCCCTAAACCCTAAAACACTACCCCCAGCATGACCCCCCACACGGCCCGAACACCACTTCACTCCCCTAAACCCTAAAACACCACCCCCTGCACGACACCCTACACTGCCGGAACACCACTGCACTACCCTAAAACACCACCCCTACCATGACCCTCAACACTGCCCGAACACCACTGCACTACCCTAAACCATAAGACACCAGCCCCAGCATGACCCCCTACACTGCCAGAACACCACTGCACTGCCCTAACCCTAAATCACCAGCCCCAGCACGACCCCCTACACTGCCCGAACACCTCTGCACTGCCCTGAAACCTGAAACACCACCCCCAGCGAAACCCCTTACACTGCCTGAACACAACTGCCCTAAACCCTTAAACACCACTCACAGCAAGGCCCCCTACACTGCCCGAACACCACTGCACTGCCCTAAACCATGAAACACCAGCCCCAGCACGACCACCTACACTGCCTGAACACCACTGCACTGCCCTAAACCCTGAAACACCATCCCCAGCACGACCCCCTACACTGCCCGCACGCCACTGCACAGCCCTAAACCCTGAAACACCACCCCCAGCAAGACCCCCTACACTGCCCGAACACCACTGCTCTAAACCCTGAAACGCCACCCCCTGCAAGACCCTCTACACTGCCCGAACACTACTGCACTGCCCTAAACCCTAAAACACCACTCCCAGCGTGACCCCCTACACTCCCCGATCACCACTGGACTGCCATAAACCCTGAAACACCACCCCCAGCATGACCCCATTCACTGCCCGAACACCACTGCACTGCCCTAAACCCTAAAACACCATCCCAGCACGACCCCCCCACACTGCCCGAACACCACTTCACTGCCCTAAACCCTAAAACACTACCCCCAGCAAGACACCCTACACTACCTGAACACCACTGCACTACCCTAAAACGCCACCTCCAGCAAGTCCCCCTACACTGCCCGAACACCACTGCACTAAACCCTGAAACGCCACCTCCTGCAAGACCCTCTACACTGCCCGAACACCACTGCACCACTGCCCTAAACCCTGAAATGCCACCTTCTGCAAGACCCCCTACACTGCCCGAACACCACAGCACTGCCCTAAACCCTGAAACATCATCCCCAGCACGACTCCTAAACTGCCCGAACACCACTTCACTGCCCTAAACCCTGAAATACCACCCCCAACACAACCCCCCACAATGCCCGAACACCACTGCACTGCCCTAAACCCTAAAACACCACCCCATCATGACACCCTACACTGCTCGAACACCACTGCACTGCCCTAAACCCTGAAACACCATCCCAGCACGACACCCTACACTACCGGAACACCACTGCACTACCCTAAAACACCACCCCTACCATGACCCTCAACACTGCCCGAACACCACTGCACTACCCTAAACCATAAGACAAAAGCCCCAGCATGACCCCCTACACTGCCAGAACACCACTGCACTGCCCTAACCCTAAATCACCAGCCCCAGCACGACCCCTCACACTGCCCGAACACCACTGCTCTGCCCTAAACCCTGAAACACCAGGACGACCCCCTACACTGCCCGAACACCATTGCACTGCCCTAAACCCTGAAACACCATCCCCAGCACGACCCCCTACACTGCCCGCACGCCACTGCACTGCCCTAAACCCTGAAACACCACCCCCAGCAAGACCCCCTACACTGCCCAAACACCACTGCTCTAAACCCTGAAACGCCACCCTCTGTAAGACCCTCTACACTGCCCGAACACCACTGCACCACTGCCCTGAACCCAAAAACGCCACTCCCTGCAAGACCCCCTACACTGCCCGAACACCACTGCACTGCCCTAAACCCTGAAACACCACTCCCAGCGTGACCCACTACACTGCCCGATCACCACTGCACTGCCCTAATTCCTGAAACACCACCCCCAGCACGACCCCCTACACTGCCTGAACGCCACTTGTCTGCCCTAAACCCTGAAACACCACCCCCAGCACATCCCCCTACACTGCCTGAACACCACTGCTCTGCCCTAAACCCTGAAACACCAGCATGACCGCCTACACTGCCCAAACACCACTGCACTGCCCTTAACCCTGAAACACCATCCCCAGCACGACTCCTTACACTGCCCGCATGCCACTGCGCTGCCCTAAACCCTGAAACACCACCCCCAGCAAGACCCCCTACACTGCCCGAACACCACTGCACTGCCCTAAATCCTGAAACACCAACCCCAGCACGACCCCCTACACTGCCTGAAAACCATTGCACTGCCCTAAACCCTGAAACACCACCCCAGCAGGACCCCCTACACTGCCCGAACACCTCTGCACTGCCCTGAAACCTGAAACACCACCCCCAGCGAAACCCCTTACACTGCCTGAACACAACTGCCCTAAACCCTTAAACACCACTCACAGCAAGACCCCCTACACTGCCCGAACACCACTGCACTGCCCTAAACCATGAAACACCAGCCCCAGCACGACCACCTACACTGCCTGAACACCACTGCACTGCCCTAAACCCTGAAACACCATCCCCAGCACGACCCCCTACACTGCCCGCACCGCACTGCCCTAAACCCTGAAACACCACCCCCAGCAAGACCCCCTACACTGCCCGAACACCACTGCTCTAAACCCTGAAACGCCACCCCCTGCAAGACCCTCTACACTGCCCGAACACCACTGCACTGCCCTAAACCCTAAAACATCACTCCCAGCGTGACCCCCTACACTCCCCGATCACCACTGCACTGCCATAAACCCTGAAACACCACCCCAAGCATGACCCCATACACTGCCCGAACACCACTGCACTGCCCTAAACCCTAAAACACCACCCCCAGCACGACCCCCCACACTGCCCGAACACCACTTCACTGCCCTAAACCCTAAAACACTACCCCCAGCAAGACACCCTACACTACCTGAACACCACTGCACTACCCTAAAACGCCACCTCCAGCAAGTCCCCCTACACTGCCCGAACACCACTGCACTAAACCCTGAAACGCCACCTCCTGCAAGACCCTTTACACTGCCCGAACACCACTGCACCACTGCCCTAAACCCTGAAATGCCACCTTCTGCAAGACCCCCTACACTGCCCGAACACCACAGCACTGCCCTAAACCCTGAAACATCATCCCCAGCACGACTCCTAAACTGCCCGAACACCACTGCACTGCCCTAAACCCTGAAATACCACCCCCAACACAACCCCCCACAATGCCCGAACACCAATGCACTGCCCTAAACCCTAAAACACCACCCCATCATGACACCCTACACTGCTCAAACACCACTGCACTGCCCTAAACCCTGAAACACCTCCCCAGCACGACCCCTTACACTGCCCGAACACCACTGCACTGCCCTAAACCCTAAAACACTACCCCCAGCATGACCCCCCACACGGCCCGAACACCACTTCACTCCCCTAAACCCTAAAACACCACCCCCTGCACGACACCCTACACTGCCGGAACACCACTGCACTACCCTAAAACACCACCCCTACCATGACCCTCAACACTGCCCGAACACCACTGCACTACCCTAAACCATAAGACACCAGCCCCAGCATGACCCCCTACACTGCCAGAACACCACTGCACTGCCCTAACCCTAAATCACCAGCCCCAGCACGACCCCTCACACTGCCCGAACACCACTGCATGGCCCTAAACCCTGAAACACCACCCCCTGCACGACCCCCTACACTGCCCGAACACCACTGCACTGCCCTAAACCCTGAAACACCACCCCCTGCACGATCCCCTACACTGCCCGAACACCACTGCACTGCCCTAAACCCTGAAACACCACTCCCAGGACGAACCCCGACACTGCCCAAACACCACTGCTCTGCCCTAAACCCTAAAAGGCCACCCCAGCACGTCCCCCTACACTGCCAGAACACCACTGCACTGCCCTAATTCCTGAAACACCACCCCCAGCACGACCCCCTACACTGCCTGAACACCACTGCTCTGCCCTAAACCCTGAAACACAACCCCCAGCACATCCCCCTACACTGCCTGAACACCACTGCTCTGCCCTAAACCCTGAAACACCAGCACGACCCCCTACACTGCCCGCACGCCACTGCACTGCCCTAAACCCTGAAACACCACCCCCAGCAAGACCCCCTACACTGCCCGAACACCACTGCTCTAAACCCTGAAACCCCACCCCCTGTAAGACCCTCTACACTGCCCGAACACCACTGCACCACTGCCCTGAACCCAAAAACCCCACCCCCTGCAAGACCCCCTACACTGCCCGAACACCACTGCACTGCCCTAAACTCTGAAACACCACTCCCAGCGTGACCCACTACACTGCCCGATCACCACTGCACTGCCCTAATTCCTGAAACACCACCCCCAGCACGACCCCCTACACTGCCTGAACGCCACTTGTCTGCCCTAAACCCTGAAACACCACCCCCAGCACATCCCCCTACACTGCCTGAACACCACTGCTCTGCCCTAAACCCTGAAACACCAGCAGGACCGCCTACACTGCCCGAACACCACTGCACTGCCCTTAACCCTGAAACACCATCCCCAGCATGACTCCTTACACTGCCCGCACGCCACTGCGCTGCCCTCAACCCTGAAACACCACCCCCAGCAAGACCCCCTACACTGCCGCTCTAAACCCTGAAACGCCACCCCCTGTAAGACCCTCTACACTGCCCGAACACCCGCTACACTGCCCGAACACCACTGCACCACACCCCTGCATGACCCCATACACTGCCCGAACACCACTGCACTGCCCTAAACCCTAAAACACCACCCCCAGCACGACCCCCCACACTGCCCGAACACCACTTCACTGCCCTAAACCCTAAAACACTACCCCCAGCAAGACACCCTACACTACCTGAACACCACTGCACTACCCTAAAACACCAGCTCCAGCAAGTCCCCCTACACTGCCCGAACACCACTGCCCTAAACCCTGAAACGCCACCCCCTGCAAGACCCTCTACCCTGCCCGAACACCACTGCACCACTGCACTACTGCCCTAAACCCTGAAATGCCACCCTCTGCAAGACCCCCTACACTGCCCGAACACCACTGCACTGCCATAAACTCTGAAACACCACCCCAGCACGACCCCCTACACTGCCCGAACACCACTGCTCTACCCTAAACCCTAAAACACCAGCCCCAGCACGACCCCCTACACTGCCCGAACACCACTGCACTGCCCTAACCCTAAAACACCAGCCCCAGTATGACCCCCTAAACTGCTGAACACCACTGCACTGCCCTAAACCCTAAAACATCAGCCCCAGCATGACCCCTCACACTGCCCGAACACCACTGCATGGCCCCAAACTCTGAAACACCAGCCCCAGCACGACCCCCTACACTGCCCGAACACCACTGCACTGTCGTAAACCCTGAAAGACCACCCCCAGCACAACTCCCTACACTGCCCGAACACCACTGCTATGCCCTAAACCCTCAAACACCACACCCAGCACATCCCCCTACATTGCCCAAACACTACTGCTTTGCCCTAAACTCTGAAACACCAGCACCAGCACGAAACCCTACACTTCCCGAACACCACTCCTCTGCCCTAAACCTTGAAACACCACCCCCTGCACGACCCCCTACACTGCCTGAACACCACTGCACTGCCCTAAACCCTGAAACACCACCCCCAGCAAGACCCCCTACACTGCCCGAACACCTCTGCACTTCCCTGAACCCTTAAACACCACCCCCAGCAAGACCCCCTACACTGCCCGAACACCTCTGCACTGCCCTGAAACCTGAAACACCACCCCCAGTGAAACCCCTTACACTGCCTGAACACAACTGCCCTAAACCCTTAAACACCACCCACAGCAAGACCCCCTACACTGCCCGAACACCACTGCACTGCCCTAAACCATGAAACACCAGCCCCAGCACGACCACCTACACTGCCCGAACACCACTACACTGCCCTAAACCCTGAAACACCAGCCCCAGCACGACCCCCTCCACTGCCCGAACGCCACTGCTCTAAACCCTGAAACGCCTTCCCCTGAAAGACCCTCTACACTGCCCGAACACCACTGCAACACTGCCCTAAACCCTGAAATGCCACCCTCTGCAAGACGCCCTATATTGCCCGAACACCACTGCACTGCCCTAAACCCTAAAATACTACCCCCAGCATGACCCCCCACACTGCCCGAACACCACTTCACTGCCCTAAACCCTAAATCACCACCCACTGCACGACACCCTACACTACCGGAACACCACTGAACTACGCTAAAACACCACCCCCAGCATGACCCTCAACACAGCCCGAACACCACTGCACTACCCTAAACCATAAAACACCAGCCCCAGCACGACCCCCTACACTGCCCGAACACCACTGCACTGCCCTAACCCTAAAACACCAGCCCCAGCACAACCCCTCACACTGCCTGAACACCACTACACTGCCCTGAACCCTTAAACACCACCCCCAGCAAGACCCCCTATACTGCCTGAACACCACTGCCCTAAACCCTGAAACACCACCCCAGCATGACCCCCTACACTGCCTGAAAACCACCTCACTGCCCTAAACCCTGAAACACCACCCCTGCACGACCCCCTACAGTGCCCAAACACCACTGCTCTGCCCTAAACCCTAAACACCACCTTCAGCACATCCCCCTACACTGCCAGAACACCACTACACTGCCCTAATTCCTGAAACACCACCCCCAGCACGTCCCCCTACACCACCTGAACACCACTGCTCTGCCCTAAACCCTGAAACACTAGCACGACCCCCTACACTGCCCGAACACAACTGCACTGCCCTAAACCCTGAAACCCCTAGCCCCAGCACGACCCGTTACACTGCCCGCACACCACTGCACTGCCCTAAACCCTGAAACACCACCCCCAGCATGACCTCCTACACTGCACGAAAACCACTGCACTGCCCTAAACCCTGAAACACCAGCCCCAGCACGACCCCCTACACTGCCCGAACACCTCTGCACTGCCCTGAAACCTGAAACACCACCCCCAGTGAAACCTCTTACACTGCCTGAACACAACTGCCCTAAACCCTTAAACACCACCCACAGCAAGACCCCCTACACTGCCCGAACACCACTGCACTGCCCTAAACCATGAAACACCAGCCCCAGCACGACCACCTACACTGCCCGAACACCACTACACTGCCCTAAACCCTGAAACACCAGCCCCAGCACGACCCCCTCCACTGCCCGAACGCCACTGCTCTAAACCCTGAAACGCCTTCCCCTGCAAGACCCTCTACACTGCCCGAACACCACTGCAACACTGCCCTAAACCCTGAAATGCCACCCTCTGCAAGACGCCCTATATTGCCCGAACACCACTGCACTGCCCTAAACCCTAAAATACTACCCCCAGCATGACCCCCCACACTGCCCGAACACCACTTCACTGCCCTAAACCCTAAATCACCAGCCACTGCACGACACCCTACACTACCGGAACACCACTGAACTACCCTAAAACACCACCCCCAGCATGACCCTCAACACAGCCCGAACACCACTGCACTACCCTAAACCATAAAACACCAGCCCCAGCACGACCCCCTACACTGCCCGAACACCACTGCACTGCCCTAACCCTAAAACACCAGCCCCAGCACAACCCCTCACACTGCCTGAACACCACTGCACTGCCCTGAACCCTTAAACACCACCCCCAGCAAGACCCCCTATACTGCCTGAACACCATTGCCCTAAACTCTGAAACACCACCCCAGCATGACCACCTACACTGCCTGAAAACCACCTCACTGCCCAAAACCCTGAAACACCACCCCCTGCACGACCCCCTACAGTGCCCTAACACCACTGCACTGCCCTAAACCCCGAAACACCACCCCCTGCACGACCCCCTACACTGCCCAAACACCACTGCACTGCCCTAAACACTGAAATACCACTACCAGGACGACCCCCTACACTGCCCAAACACCACTGCTCTGCCCTAAACCCTAAACACCACCTTCAGCACATCCCCCTACACTGCCAGAACACCACTACACTGCCCTAATTCCTGAAACACCACCCCCAGCACGTCCCCCTACACCACCTGAACACCACTGCTCTGCCCAAAACCCTGAAACACCAGCACGACCCCCTACACTGCCCGAACACAACTGCACTGCCCTAAACCCTGAAACCCCTAGCCCCAGCACGACCCGTTACACTGCCCGCACACCACTGCACTGCCCTCAACCCTGAAACACCACCCCCAGCACGACCCCCTACACTGCACGAAAACCACTGCACTACCTTAAACCCTGAAACACCACCCACAGCACGACACCCTACACTACCCGCACACCACTGCACTGCCCTAAACCCTGAAACACCACCCCAGCACGACCCCCTACACTGCCCGAACAACACTGCACTGCCCTAAACCCTGAAACACCAGCCCCAGCACGACCTCCTACACTGCCCGAACACCACTGCACTGCCCTAAACCCTGAAACACCAACCCCAGCACGACCCCCTACACTGCCCTAACACCACTGCACTGCCCTAAACCCTGAAACACCACCCCCCTGCACGACCCCTTACACTGCCCGAACACCACTGCACTGCCATAAACCCTGTAACACAACCCCCAGCAAGACCCCCTACACTGCCCGAATACCTCTGCACTGCCCTGAACCCTGAAACACCACCCCCAGCAGGACCCCCTACACTGCCTGAACACCTCTGCCCTAAACCCTGAAACACCACCCCCAGCATGGCCCCCTCCACTGCCCAAACACCACTGCACTGCCCTAAACCCTGAAACACCACCCCTGCACGATCCCCTACACTGCCCGAACACCACTGCACTGCCCTAAACCCTGAAACACCACTCCCAGGACGAACCCCTACACTGCCCAAACACCACTGCTCTGCCCTAAACCCTAAAACGCCACCCCAGCACATCCATATACACTGCCAGAACACCACTGCACTGCCCTAAACCCTGAAACACCAGCACGACCCCCTACACTGCCCGAACACCACTGCTCTGCCCTAAACCCTAAAACACCACCCCATCATGACACCCTACACTGCTCGAACACCACTGCACTGCCCTAAACCCTGAAACACCACCCCAGCATGACCCCTTACACTGCCCGAACACCACTGCACTGCCCTAAACCATAAAACACTACCCCCAGAATGACCCCCAACACTGCCCAAACACCACTTCACTCCCCTAAACCCTAAAACACCACCCCCTGCACGACACCCTACACTACCGGAACACCACTGCACTACCCTAAAACACCACCCCTACCATGACCCTCAACACTGCCCGAACAACACTGCACTACCCTAAACCATAAAACACCAGCCCCAGCATGACCCCCTACACTGCCCGAACACCACTGCACTGCCCTAACCCTAAATCACCAACCCCAGCACGACTCCTCACACTGCCCGAACACTACTGCATGGCCCTGAACCCTGAAACACCACCCCCTGCACGACCCCCTACTGTGCCCAAACACCACTGCACTGCCCTAAACCCTGAAACACCACCCCCTGCATGACCCCCTACACTACCCGAACACCACTGCACTGCCCTAAACACTGAAACAACACTACCAGGACGACCCCCTACACTGCCCAAACACCACTGCTCTGCCCTAAACCCTAAAACACCACCCTCAGCACGTCCCCCTACACTGCCAGAACACCACTGCACTGCCCTAATTCCTGAAACACCACCCCCAGCACGACCCCCTACACTGCCTGAACACCACTGCTCTGACCTAAACCCTGAAACACCAACCCCAGCACGTCCCCCTGCAACACCTGAACACCACTGCTCTGCCCTAAGCCCTGAAACACTAGCACGACCCGAACACAACTGCACTGCCCTAAACCCTGAAACCCCTAGCCCCAGCACGACCCGTTACACTGCCCGCATACCACTGCACTGCCCTAAACCCTGAAACACCACCCCCAGCACGACCCCCTACACTGCACAAACACCACTGCACTGCCCTAAACCCTGAAACACCAGCCCCAGCACGACCCCCTGCACTGCCCGAACACCACTTCACTGCCCTAAACCCTAAAACACAACCTCCAGCACGACACCCTACACTACCTGAACACCACTGCACTACTCTAAAACACCACCCCCAGCATGACCCCCAACACTGCCCGAACACCATTGCCCTAAACCCTGAAACACCACCCCCAGCAAGACCCCCTACACTGCCCGAACACTACTGCACTGCCCTAAACCCTGAAACATCACCCCCACCACAACTCCTACGCTGCCCGAACACCACTGCACTGCCATAAACCTTGAAATACCACGCTCAGCAAGACCCCCTATACTGCCTGAACACCTCTGCACTGCCCTGAACCCTGAAACACCACCCCCTGGAGGACCCCTTCACTGCCTGAACACCACTGCCCTAATCCCTGAAGCACCACCCCAGCAAGAACCCCTAGAATGTCTGAAAAACACTGCACTGCCCTAAACCCTGAAACACCACCCCCTGCACGGCCCCCTGCACTGCCCGAACAGCACTGCACTGCCCTAAACCCTGAAACACCACCCCCTGCACGATCCCCTACACTGCCCGAACACCACTGCACTGCCCTAAACCCTAAAACGCCACCCCAGCACGTCCCCCTACACTGCCAGAACACCACTGCACTGCCCTAATTCCTGAAACACCACCCCCAGCACAACCCCCTACAATGCCTGAACACCACTGCTCTGCCCTAAATCATGAAACACCACCCCCAGCCCATCCCCCT